>NC_089143.1:27105579-27148079 GCF_009819655.1 Sylvia atricapilla | reverse complement strand
GCACTGGGCTACATTAAGGGCTGTTGATACTAATTTAGAGACTTTCTTCTGTATAATTTCCTCTGCCATAGCTATTCTATTTGATGGAGAAAGGCATATTTTGGCTTTGTCATCTCCATGCATTTGACACAATGTCCAGTGGACAGATTTCAACAATTATTTTCTTAGAGGTTTATTGCAGGAACTCATGCTGATTTCCCTTGTTCAGCTGCCTTGCAGCCCTGTTTCACAGTTTTTCTTTATCCATATACATTCATGAAGCTGTGAAGTTCATTACTGTGTCCCTATGACTTCCCCATATGAAAGATGTTATTTCCCAACCCTCCATTTCTTCCATAGCTGTCCATTTCACATGTTCATTATGCTTTGAATTTTGTCTTAAATATAGGATACATTTATTACTCTAATTGCCCCAGGAGCTCTCATATACTCTGAACACTGTTCAGTGTTAAAATTTTTGGAGTAAGTTTATTTTTGATCTTTTATTCCATTTACTAATGGAATTTAAAATTATTCTGTCATTTAAACTTTGACCATTTTGCTATCCTCTATTTAGAAGTGTTGCAGAACTATTTTAACTTAATTACTATGCATTCTCTTCAGCTTCTCAGAACTTGGCAACAGCCAAGATAGCAAATAATATAAACTAATTAAAATTACTTAGCATACACTTAGACAAATCTTTAAAACCATACTTTTATTAATATACCTATATGTTATTATCAGAAGTTTATATTCCCTAGATGTATTGAAATGCATATAAATACATAATCTGGGGGCATTCCAAATATCTTACACTCAAGAATATGATGAGGATAGAATTAGAATAGAACAATTTGACATCAAATCTGAAAGATTTAAGCTATAGTAGGCACTATCAGCAGCAGTACAAGTAAAACAAGACTGGAAAACACAAAGCATACAGTTATTGATGTGGGAGTGTTACGAGCAGTTTTTTTTAATTATCATCATTCTGTGCTAACCACATTTATAAAAAAAAAACTTTCATGTTTGTATTACCTTTCAGCAAAAGCGACTCAGAAGTATCCAAACACTCATTTTTCTAAGCTCTATTTCTTTTTTTTCTTTCTTTCTTTATCACAAAACCGGTAAAGGTCTGTTACTCATGAAGTTGCTCTCTCGGCGCACATTTCCATACTTCCTCATTCATTTTTATTGAAATCAGGCGGCCGTCCGAGAGACCCGCATCCCTGGGAAACGGGGCAGACATCCTTTAACCTGCATGTATCACTTTGTGAGGGTGATACCATCTCTGCTCACTACAAGACCACAGTTTTGTTAAGAGCTAAAAAAGACATGGGCTCATTTTCCCTTGAAGCTCCTGCCTGGAAACCAGCAGCAAACCAAAGCCATCGCTGTGCGAACCAAAGGTCACGTTGAGAAAAATGAAACCATATATGAATAGAACAGGGCTCCAAAGCCTCACTGACAAATTCACTTTGAGGCTTGTGCTATCTCTTTGAGGGCGTGTGTGTATGAACAGTCTCAAGAGAAGCGTCAACAAATATCTCTGAATTCTAATGCCAGCACCGCTGTAGCATTTTAAACACCGAGAGCCCGATGTACAATATGGAATGTGAATTTCTATTAGCAAGAGATGGTATCCTGCTTTGCACTGTGAAGTTTGTTATCTGCTTCCCACCTTAAATTAGGACTGGCTGTCTATAGGTAGCAATACATGAAACTGCTGTATATATTGATTCATTAGGTTCACTGCAGGGCATTTCTCAATCACTTTGAAATGGGAAAAAAAAAGAAACAACGTCCTTTAGGGGAAATGCTCTGTCATTGTTAATAACCCTGTATGTAGAGAACTAATATTTACCTTACAAATTGTGGATAAAGTTATACTGGAAAAATGCCTGCCTGCACATAGAATAAAGATCAGGGAACTTCAGCCTCAAATATTGGAGAAAGGGAGAATAAATCCATCCCCCACGCCCACTTTCTTTTTGCCTTTTTGCCTTTCATATCAACTTTGCTTTTTAAAAAAAGGTAGCTTTTCCCAGTGAAACAGAAAGACTGGAGTTGTCTGTTTCAGCTTGGGAGAAAACAATGTTTACTATCACAGCACAGGGATTCTGTAAGCTTTGCTCACATGGCTGACCCAGTATTTCCAGCAGCACTCCAATTCAGTGGAACCAGGAAGGCAATCAACTCATCAATTGCTCATCATCAGCCACACAGAGCTGAAATAGCAGCATTTACTTTTCAAAACCCACAAAAGTTCAAGACAGATATTTGCTTGATTTATACTTATTTTTATTTTTTTTAATAGAACTACAAACCAGTTTTTCTTCTCACTGCAGTCTCACTTTCTTCACAAAAGAAGCATCCTGCTTTCTGTCTCTTGCAGAGGGCACGGCTCTGTGTGTAGCTTAGCATGGGCTCTACTTTCAGAGCTGTGGAATGCTTACTGATGCCTCTGTCTCCAACTGAAATTGAGCAGAGTCTGAAAGCCATGCTCATTTAAACTTCTGAATTGGAAGAAAAATGGAAATAAAATGGAAATAAAAAACTGCACACTGATAAATACAGAGGCCCTCAGTAGAGAGAGATGTTTAAAAACTAATAGGTTTATTTATCAGTAGGATAATTCAGTCTTCATTCTTTATTCACAGTCCCTCACCATGATTTTGTGGTTTTTACAATTTCATTGTTACCTCCAGTTAAAAAGTTACCATGATCTTTCTCTATGACACTCTGATCCTCCTGCAGACTTCATCTAACCCCTAGTTTTGGTTTACAAGCAAACATCACCTTCCTTCCTTCCTTCCTTCCTTCCTTCCTTCCTTCCTTCCTTCCTTCCTTCCTTCCTTCCTTCCTTCCTTCCTTCCTTCCTTCCTTCCTTCCTTCCTTCCTTCCTTCTGCCAAAGTCACAGGTGAAAATATTCAAAATATCCAGTCCATATTTGATTGCTGAGTGATGGTCTCTCAGGTCAGCACTTCCCATGTAAAAATTTCTCAGTTTTGTCTCACTTGAGTGGGATTCTGACCTACCCCCCAATCCTTCTGCTCATTCCCCTCTCCCCCAGTTCAAGTGATTACTATCCAGTATCAAATGCATTACTGAGGTCCAGGTAGACAGTATCTAATACATTTCCTTTGACTAGAAAATCATCTACCTTATCAGAGGAAGCTGTTGGGATAATTTGGCACAATTTACCTTTGGTAGACAGGAGACAGATGGGGAGGGAATAAAAGGAAAACCATACGGAAAAAAGGAAATCCATACAGGTAGTTTGCTCAGCCTGGCAGGCAGGGATGGTGGAATGTCAGCACCATAGACATTGTCATTCTCCTTCAGTAGCTTATCTGCAGAAGGGTTTAAGAAAAAGAGGGATTGAAGGAGAAGAGTGCAATGGTACTGATCTGAAATGAGGGAGTTGGAATAAGGAAAAGCAATGAGTCTAATTAATGATCACATTTTCCAGCATGGCTGCCAGCACATTGGATTATGACAAATGGCAAAGGTGACCAGGAAATACAAAGAGTGATCATTTTCCTCATAGCAGGAGAGGAAAGAAATCAAATGTAACCAAACAAGCCGGTTTTCATTTCACATAATAAGTAATTAAAACAGGGAACTCATGGAGACTAAAAGCTGAGACCTGTACAGCATGAGCAGCTTTGTGGAGGAAAAGTCCACCAAGAGCTTTCCAGCAGAAAGATGAAACCCCATGTGAAAAAGCCTCTATGTGACAGATTGCTAGAACATTACAAGGCACCCTTCTGCAGCAAAGAACTCCTGGATCTGCTTATTTTCTCCCTCTGCTCTTCCCTAGGACCTTACTCTCAGGTTGTGTAGTTTTCTGTTTTGGTTTGGGTTTTTTTTTTCATTGGGTTTGTTTTTATTAAAATTTATTTATTTAGTGAGAATAAATTTTCCTTCTAATTTTCCATATGTGTAAATGTTCTTGAGATCTTGAGAGCTTCCCATGGATGTTAGACAAGCATACATTTGGAGTTTTTAATTTCATCCCAGGGACAGGCCCATGAGTCTTGGGCAATATGATGTCCCAGGGTCAGGCAGTGATTTGCAAGTTAGGCTCTGCTCTGCTCTTGGAAACCACTTGGTCTCACCAAACCTATATCATATGCTGAAGCAGCCCACGGTGAATTATTTCCACTATCCCCGTGCAATCTTCTTTTCCTCTTTGAATCTACATCAATCATTTAGGAAAGTATTTTCTTCTAATTGTGCCTCAGGGGCCGATGAGCCATGGTTACTTTACGAACGAGCACTTGAACTCATATTCCCCAATTAGTTTTACTTTACCTATTAAGGATTAATGTCCAAAAGCTCATTGGCTGGCAAAATGCAAATACTTCTACCTTGACAGGGATGCCTAAAAAATTATTTGGAAGTATATTCTATGAAGTCTCAAATGATTAGCAGTAGCAGTGTTCACTAAGAATAAAGACCAGGAAATAATAAAGTTACTATGCTAAACCAAACCTGTGTTGTGCTTTGATTTCTGTTTGAGGGTTGTACACAACTAATATAGTGCAGTAATACTAAAGCACTATTCAGTAAAACCCTGAGCAGTTACCATTTACAGTATATCATAGTCAGATGACAGCAGGAATGGTGGGAGTTCATTACAGGGACCATGAATTGTTGGAGGTAATTTAGATTACAATTTAAAGTTTAATTTAAAAATCTATCAACAAATGTGAAAGTGCTCGGGGAACATTTTAAAATGCACTTTAATCTCACAAGCACAAATAGCTTTTCAGAGCCCTAAACATCATCACCTGGAAAAACAGTAAAACTTTACTGCATCTTTAATTAAATTACAAACACAAAGGATAATTAACTTTTTTTATTTTTATTTTATTCATGCCATTGTTTCCCTTCAGAGTCAATATCTCCAAGTTGCAGGAACAGGATGTTATGAAGAAGTTTACAGCCTGCACATTCCCCCAGGATATTATTGCATCAAGCAGATGAAGTGCAATGCATGTGCATGCACACACACACACACACAGACACACACAGTGAATCGACAGAGGTACCAGAGACTAAGAGGTTCACCAAAGCATGTAAGAAGCTGGTTTGAAAAAAAGAAGAGGAATGAATCAATCAGGCAGCCAGCCGAAAAGGGAAGGCAGACTCCGCTGTCCTCAGCATGTACTGCAGGGGCCACACAGTTCATACCACAGGACAGCTGAGAAATTAGAATCCAGCTTGCTCAGTCTGGCCCCTCACAGAAATGAAGCCATTCACTCACATCTTGATTTACCTTGACTTCTAAGGCCCCATCATCTCACCATTATTTTTTGACATTAAAGATTCAGAGGGCACTTATTGTTTTCCATATTAATCAGCAGTACTGTTCTCAGTTAATCAGTCTGTACAAGCAACTGCAAAACCAGGCCAAGTTCTTGGTGGGAATGGTTATCCCAAATGCTTCTGAGCCACTGTTATAATTTTATTTTATTTTCAAATTGAACATGTCTGGATTCAAAACTGTCTTGGGTCATGACTCTACAAATTGTCCTTGGCAAGCCCCCGACCACCTGTTCATATTGGCATTGCCTTTAAAGAGTTTAATGCCAAAGCATTCATGTGCATGCTCATTTAGACAGCATTAAGTTGGGGAGCATGTGAGAGAGACAGAAAAAACCACAGCCATATGCCAGTATTTGCACAGCTTTACCACCCAATCATAAGCACTTGGTGTTGCTCAGGTTGGTTAGAGATGTGTGTAGAACAGGAACTATGCTATCCTGATGGAAAGCTGCTGCTCAGAAAACTTCGTATGACCTGAGATCAAGAGCTTTGAAATTCTTTGAAATTCTCTAAAAAAAATCTCTTTGAAATAAGGCAATTTTGATGTCTTCAACACTGGCACTTAGTTTTCCCTGCACCCAGCAGGACTGCTTATTTGAGGAGAAGAAATAAATTTTTTTTATTTTTAGAAATCAAATCTGTTCTCTTTCATTATCCATGATTCTATTCCAGGATATACCTATGTGTCTACAAATATAAACTGCAATTTGGTGATATCTGGGTTAAACTACTGATTTATCATCATAAAAAGAGGCCCATCACTGCCGGTTTTTACCAGTTGCAGATCTCACTCTGGCCCTCGTGATGCCTCCATATTAATTTGGCCTTACAGTGTGCAGATCCAACTTGTTTAAGCCAGTGGAAAAAGTGTATTTTCTTGCATTGCTTTTCCTTCAGACTGGCCAAGAAAATTATCTCAAAAGATGCGCATGCAAGTACCAAAAGGCACAGGATAACCCAGAGAGGGAAGAAACAAGACAGATTGTCCCCTTTCACCTGCAGGGTGATATTCCATCATTTCAACTATATAGTTTAAACACCCACTTTGGGAGATCAATTCTGGGGCAAAGTGATGGTCACAAGAGAGATGGGACTGTGAGCACACAGTCTGGATTGTGCAGATACACAGTTTGGTATCTCTGGGAAACAGGACTTCTGGGCCTTTCTTGTTATGGGATTTCATCAAAGGCACTGTTACCCTGCCTGTCGTGCCGCCAAATAGCTGCAAAGCAGTTTCAAAACAGAAGCCATGGCTCCTGAATACAGCTACACAGCTTCCTCTTGAAAGGCAGATTGCTCAAGCCACAGGCAAAATAAATTTGGACCTGCCTGCAAAATACTGGATAGACATCCCAAGAGAAGCATCTAACTCCATCAGATTTTTTTCTGCTCCTGGAGAGAACAATAAGAAATATCCTAAATTTTTGCTAACAGCTTAACCCCAAAGAATAAAAGACAAGAACATATGTGTTTAGTTGCCATGGGACTGAGCAGCTTTATGAAAACCCTGTCATGAGCCTTTGCTGCCCTCTGTACGAGTTGCATGCTCAAGGCACAACCAGCCCCTTCCTAAGAGGCACAAACCCCTTTCCAAACACACTCCTGACCCAGCTTTCCCAGCACTTACACACGCAAGGAATAACCTTCAAAATCACCAAGACTGCCCACAATGGGTCTGCACAGAGAGAGGACTGTGTGATACTGAGAGATCCCACCAGCAGGTGCATGCCATAAAGGCAAAGTTATGTGTAAATATGTAAAATGAATATTGAAGGAGTGAGGCATGATGCAGGGGGGAGGTGAGAGGGAGGGGTAGGGACTGCCATCCTCTGGAAATAAGTGTAGGACTTCATTACATGAGCAGAAATAAAGAAATAACACAGAATAAAAGGAGCACCACACAAACTATATATCATTTTAATTAAAATCTACTATCTGCTAAATATATGTACAGCTGTTGGATTTCTCGAGCCAACTGATTCCAATAGGTTTTGCAAGGGTTCACAGATAAGGAATTAAAAAATAAAATCAAAGGTTCCTTGATAACTAGCTGGAAACTGATCCCCTTTTGGGAAAGTCTTTATTTTATGTAAGTTAATATGGGAGGGGGTGTTGATCACAGAAGACAAGCTTCTTAATTCCTTTCAAATAAAATGAGCAGGCATGACATGGTGCTATCACAGAAGAGAAAGAGCTGCCTGTGTGTATTAAACGTTAGTGCTTTGCCTGCTTAATTATTGGTTAATCTAGCAATTTAGCATGCTTCATTTAATTCTAATTAGGAGAATTAATAGGCAGGGAATAAAGATTTAAATAGACTGGCACAAAACAAAACTGAGACTTAAACTGCTCTTGGAAAATGCAGTTGGTTGGGGTTTTTTTTAAATACAATTCTACAGCTCCTCGTGTCTCTCCTCAGCAATGCTGCTGTCTTTAATGAGAGGGTCTAGGTCAAATGGGTGATTTTAAAATACCTTGGACCTGCTCCTCTCTTGGCATTGATGAGTAGAGCTGTGTGGATTTACACCTGGGATCAGGGTGTTTCTTTTTCCTCCTCTCTCTCCCTTTGAATCTAGACTTTGGGGTTTGACTTCCTACTCTGAAAAGGACATATGATATGGTAGGAGATTACTATATTATTTTTACACATCTCTCTCACTTTCTATCTTTTTTTAAGAGCACTGGGGGTAGGAGATAATTTAGTAGTGACACTGTCCTCAGGAGTTACACACCATTCATGTTAAGTGATGCCTTAACTTGTGGAATTGTAAATTATTTTATTCCTTCCTCAGTCTGATGCTTTCTTTATTTTCTGTCTCCTGGCAAAGCTTTGGGGGATGAAGACACGCTCCTTTTCCACTTCACCAGCTGGCTGCCTTCCATTCCTGCCGCCCCCAAATGTTACAGCCTGATTTGCATGGTGTGTTTGTCTTTGCTAATCAAGCCGCGTACTCTGACAAGTCCTACGACATTGGACATGGCTGTTCTTCTAATTAAGGTGCTAATTGAATTAAATGGCTGTGGTAATGAGCAGATGAGCAGCATAAAAAGTAAAGAGTCAGATAGGCCAATTAACAAAAGAGCTGAGCATAATTATAACATTTAAAATACATGCAGCTCTGTACCAATATTGTTAATTGTTACAGGGGAATTTATGATAATTGGCTCAACAACAGGCATGCAGGCTTAACCTGGGATGGAGCCTGTAATTAAAAAAATGATATTCAACACAAAATACAGAGCAGGGGTAATTAACACTTGATTTACATAAAGTATGTTTATAAAATGAAGCAGAGTAGTGCACAAATCCTATGGCAAACGCGAATTCTGCGGCGTGGTGGCATTTAGAAGTGTGACAAAGGTAGGAAACAGGCTAGAATTGAAGCTAGTTTCAGACCTAAGCATGAGTCACGGCTGATTTTTGAGACCTTACTGCATTCTGCTGGCAGAGTTCTGGCAGACTCATGATCCCCACCCTATGCAGCGGAATTACATCTGTCCTGGCTGTGGATGCTGCGGTGCCCCAGCTGTGGATGTGCTGCTCCTGCACAAGGGCACTTAGAGCAGCGTGAGAGGAGATGCCTGTGCTGGGAGCGCAGCTGCTGGGCAGGAAATCTCTCCGTCTGGACTCTCCACCAGGGGCTCTACCAGCACAGCGAGAGCACTTGCAGCTTGGCTGGACTTTTTCGCTGGGGTGGCCGAAGCAAATCCCTAGGAAAACCCTGAGAGTGGGCTGGAGCCCGGGGTTCCATTTGCACCTGGAGGATGACGATTTTTCTAGTGTTGCCTGCAGAGCTATCCTCCCTTTCCCTCTCCTCTCCCTGTGCCCGTGAATTGGCAGGCTCAGGCACAGTCTCCTCCCTCTCCCCTTTACTCAGCACAGCTCAGAGATGAAGACATTGCTCTGAGTTTTTTCAGGCCAAGGAATGGCCAGGGCTCAAATCTCCCGTGATCTCTAACCACTAAATAATATGTATGCTAGTATATGCCATTAAACCAGCAGATGGATAGCACAGCATCCTTTACCTCTGTGTAATGGATGTTTGTAATCACCTTCAGTAAAGGTCTAAAACCTGGAGCAAAGGCTCTACTCAAATGCGTGTGTTCAGACATCACTAGTGACATGTCCTAGACAGTCAATGTGTCAAAATCCCAGCACCAAAACCACCCTGTGAACCCACCTGAAGTAAACTTCTGAGAACTCTCCCTGCTTCCCTCCAGTTTCATGGACTTTCCCTCAGCCTGCATAGCCCCAGTGTCTGGAGCACAGTTGCAGTATAGGATGTAGAAATCGCCCAAACTCAGATGCAGCTCACACAAAATGTGAAATATTATGTTTGGGGAGGGGAGGTTCCCCCTAAAAACTGGAAAAACAGTACTGATATTGGCAATCTTGTGCTCCTTAGGATTGTTGAAGGAAAACTAAAAATTGTTTTGGTAAAAACTATCTTCTCAGCTATGTTCATTGCCATTGTGACTCGTCAGTATCTTTATCTCTTCAAATAATAAATAGGCACTATGTACCAAACAAGGAATGTGCAGTTACAGGTATATGAGAAAGGGCAAATTAGAAGCACCTCGGTTATAGTAACCATGTGTCACAAGCAACTTTACAGAAACGGTAGGAGGCATTTCACAAAACTACAGAACACAAACCTCCACAGGTTTCTACATCCGTTTAATGGTGCCCCTGCTGCCACTTACTACCCCAGTCTGCCCTCTGCCTGCAGTTGTGCACAACACTGAGACAATTAGAGGCTGGATGCTGTCACGCTAAAATAAATTCATTGCGCTGCTAATCAGAGTCATATTTTGTCTCAATGTGTGTGGTGATGTGCAAGGCAGGAAAAGAGTACAACAGCACTTACGGTGAATTTCATAAGCCTGTGCTCCCCAGTTGCTGCCATAGCAATGCCGAGACCACTTCAGGGGGCTGTTTGTGGAAGGGTGTTGGTCAAAGGAGGAGAAAAAAGCAATATTTAGCCATGAGAACAGCAGCCATCCTCAGCCAGCAAAAGAGCTTGACACTGGGGGTCTAAAATTCTGAAGCTGAATGGTAACACTGACAGAAGAGGTAGCTGGGGTTTTATCAGCATATGTTTGGCTTTCTTTCCTTTTTCTCCAAGCCAATAGCCATAAACCTGTTTAGTCCACTGAATCTGACCCTCCACAGAGAAAATTAGGAATGAACACGAGTACTGTAACTAAGGCAGTCTGTAGTCAGTTGTCTGCGATGCATCACTGTATTGTTAATCACCATAAGAGGCTCATTTATCCCTACAGTCTCTTTGTGGGTCTTTGGCAGAGAAAAACAGCGTGCTAAGCTAATTCTTGGTATATATGTTGTTTTGGAATGGCTTGGATGCAAACAGGCCATAGAAAATTACATAGTGAACAAGTCCAGAAACAGAGATGTTGACAACCTAGAGAATCTGTGCATACAGAATAAAATCACCTCTTGTTGTATTTTTTTTTTTTTTTAGTATCTCAGAATGTGTTAGGGCTGGAAGAGGAAGAAGCAAAAAGATATGACATTTCCTCAGAGATCTTGACATTTTAAGTTCTGATCCTGCAAATGCTTAAGCACAAGTCTAAATTAGGGTGTAATTACTTCTATTGAACATAATGTGGTTAATCATAGAGGCAAAGTTGGGTATGGGCAGAAGCGCTTGGGGAATTAGGATTAATTATGAATGAATTTTGTCACAAAACATACCAATCTGTAAGGCAGATTTCCTAACCTATTTAGAGTATTGGCTGCTGCATGAACAACTATACCTTTAAATAGTGCATTTGCACACCTGTCTTGACAATGGAACCTTAAAAACAGCCTTCTACTGCAGATGAAAGTAGAAAAAAAAAACATTTATCTAATTTCCTTGACTTTATAAAATGAAGATTTCAGTGACTCAAATTACCTATAATCTTATTCATGTCCTATTGTATATTACACAGACAGACAAAAATTCATCCTTCCAAAAAATCACCAGTACAATGACTTAAGCCACAATACTCAAAAGTAAAGTAATACCCAGCTAGTCATTTCTATTATTTTAAAACCAGTAAGATTCCATAATTTATGCAAAATTCTAGAGTAGCCTTTATTTCTTTATTCATCAAATCTTATTGCTAAGTAATGATTGGACAAATGGTGTGAGCTATGCGGGGGGAGGATTGTCACAGGAAATTTTATCTGTTCGAAATTTTATCTGTTCACTGATTTAATAAGTGTATATTCCCGACACAACTGATCAAATGTGCGTGCTTGGAAATTTGCACCAAAAATTGTAGGCTGTATTACTTAGCCAGCATGAAAATTTTGCTAAATAATTTGGCCAATAAAACACTCAGATCCATGTCCAAGGGTTGTAGTTTAATAGTAGGTGTAACAAACACATGAGAAGCAACAAGTGACCAGAGTTTCCAAGTCATTGGGAAAGTTCTTTTGGTACCTCACATATCCATCCACTCAGCCACATTCCCTGACATTTGCCATGGCCACAAGACTATGATGCCTCCCAGGGGTTTAAGGTGAAAAGACATTATCTTTTGTTATGGGATATGAATTAAAGTCAACGGTAATAATGGGAACAAGAAAGAGCTGAAATACAATCTCCAGAGACCACTGGACATCATCTGTACAAAGACAAGTCCTAAGAAAATGTTTCAATTCAGCTCAAAGTCTAATAAAATTATGCAAATTTGATATATGCATTTCATATTATAAGAATTCTATTTCAAAAATCTCACAATATTTTACTTTATTATAAATATTGTAAAATAAAACCATTTTGATTTGATTTTTCTTGATAAAAAACAGATCCTAGTAATTTCTACTGCTTCAGTTTTGCAGAGACTTCGTTTCTCTCAGGCAGATTGAAAAAATCCTGACCAAGCAAGGTTGTTATGGTAAAGTGAGCATTAGATAAGAACTCATCTGTCTGCAGAAAATGAGCTAAAAATGAGTCAAAAAAAGACTATTAAAAGCCAAACTGAATATTGTGGTTAATATTGCTCTAGCAACAATATCAAGAGCAGGAGCAGCTGCTCACTCATATTTTTTCAGGCAAGGAAGACCTACATAGGCCTAAACATTTGCAGAGTGGTGTCCAGACATACTTTTCTAGGGTGAATACACCCTCTTGGCTCATATTTTTGAATATTCCCAAGCATGTAACAGAACAGCAAGCAATGTCAGCAGCTGACAGCAGAACCATCTGCTTACCTGTGCCCTTCAGATCTGTAGGTTCACCCTCATCATAGAAATATGTAACACAGGGAGCTGCATCACTGAACCCCGTGACAGGTCTACAAAGGAGGCACTCACAATTTTTTTTTTTATCTATACCAGGAAAAAAAGGCATAGGGGAGAGGCTCATTACTGAAGTTTCCAGTGAGGGTTTACCCAGTACTGCCAGCTTTAGGAAGCTCAGTAGCATGTGAGTCCAATCAAAATGATAGAGAGGTACAATACCTTGGCAGACAAATCATGCAGCTTCAGGAGAAGATGCTTGAAGGGAAGAATAACACTTCTTGAAGTCCCTGCAGAGGTGACAATGTGCCTTCTGTGGCTGGAGTGCCAGAGGATGGACTTCAATTAGCAAAGATCAGAATGAGGCCCATAAGTTTTAGGAAGAAGAGATTTTTTTCATGTGTTAAAAAGTGTATCAACAACCTCCATGTGAATATTCAGTAGAGGAGCTTTATTGTGACTGTTTCACTTTTGATCTGTGTGGTACATATTTCATATCAGTCCACACATGCTTTAAGTTATAGTTTTGTCCATGCAGATCAGCTGGATACATCCTTAAATCACCTTCAAAATTACTTTAGTTTCAGTGTTTCAAGTATATTACTGGCCTGGCTAATTAGCTCCAAAAATACCATGAGCAAAGGAAGAAAGTGAAAAACGTATGGCCATGGCCCAGGCTGCAAATACAAGAAGAAATCTCCCATAACAGGAATGTTTAATAGAAAAAAAAAAAAAAACACCTTTACACTGTAACTGTAATTTATATGTATTGGGAATCTTTCAGCTGGCCAGAGATGTTATAATTATACCACAGGAATCTGACTATGAATTTGGCGTATCAGTTTTAAAAAGATGCCCCAGGGCTTCCAAGCTCCCATAATTTTACTTGAGCAGTAATGGAATAAATACAATCTAGATACATGTTGCTGTTCTTCAGCATAACTACTTCTTCAGGCAGATTTGCCATAATGCACTCTGAACAGAAAAACTATGGCTCATTTACAAATGTAATTTCAATTGAGGATAGTTTTCCAATCTTCTTTCATTTGAGTCTCCATTGAACTTCTTCTCCTTTTTGATGGCATGATTAGACATTGTGAGAGCTGTTGCAGATTAGTCAAGCACAGAGAGAGAAAATTGGGAAGGATGTTTTATCAGTGCACGTCACAATATATGAAAGCAGATGTGTATGCTCTGAGCTGTTCCCTCAAATTACTGTTATGGAATAATTTAGCCCTTTTGATTCTCACAGATTACTGCTTCCACTGATCATGCTGTCAAAATCAAAGTGAGCACTTCATTCCGCTTTTATTCATGCCAGATCTATTTTGCTTTCATAATGAGCAGATATTACCACTGCACAAAGAGGATAAAGACATTCACAGTGATAGATAGGCGAGAGATTAAATGGGATCTTTATGACTTCTTCAGCCATCAGTTTTGACTGTGCGATAAGACGAGTCGAGTTGGGCACTGATTTGTTCTTTATTGGAGCCAGTATTAGCATGGGCTTACCGGTGCACAGTCTGATAAAATCCATTTAAGGTGGAATCTGTATAACAATTCACAAGTTACAAGAACTTCTCCTGTAAGACGCGTCTTCAGCAACCTCAGCAAAGGCAAAATAAGTCATTTAACCATTATAACTCCCTACTTTCTGTGGCAATACTCAAATAATAATTATAATTCTGTGATTTATCAACCTAGAACCACAGTTTTAAATCCTTATACTCAAATCACCCTTTAGCTTGCCATTGTTCTAAGTTCTATT
Organism: Sylvia atricapilla; assembly: GCF_009819655.1. NCBI lineage: Eukaryota > Metazoa > Chordata > Aves > Passeriformes > Sylviidae > Sylvia > Sylvia atricapilla. The sequence goes on along the minus strand of NC_089143.1, from coordinate 27,133,739 downwards.
TGGGCAAATCTTTAAAATCCAAGTCATACCTGATCTACCCAAGTTTTAGAGGCAGTCTGGCAAAGTTTCCCCACTTTGGCTACAGGCTTTCCACCTGCCTCACAGTCCTGTTTCCTTTACAGGGTTTCTCTCACCTCTTCTCCAGCCTGCAGAAAGAACAGGGTTACACCTTCATGGCTTGCAAGTCCTTTGCCATCAAAGGTCCCCTAGAAATACTATCAGATAAGGGCAAGTAAAGTGTATTACAGGGAAATTTGAACAGCTTCCACTAGGAAGCCCAGATTTTTGTAATAAACATTGTCCTGCTTCATTTTCAAATATCTCAGAATGGAGCTGGGGCCTCACATGTCTTTCTGGCAGCACAAGTCTTGCTGTTTTTCCTTCCAGCAGCATACTACAACAAAGTTACAGTGAGGAGGGCACCTGAACCCTGCTATACAAATATTAATGTAATTTACTTTTCCTCTGGATTATGAGTGGTCCCAAAAGCATCATTCCAAGTCTCACTGGATTTGGTCTTGTTCCAATTCATTCTGAAAGCTCACTCTGACAAGTTTTTTCCTAAGCAATGCCCACGACCCAACCTACACCCCTCTGCATGAGGGAATCCCACGAGGCCTCTACGAACCTTCCAGCCCTTCACAAGGCTACTCAGCAACTTGTCTTATGTGGTTATTCACTTCAGCCCATATCAGGAGCACATTTCACACCTGTTAAACCAGCATACACGACACAGCCCAGGACAGCAATTCTTTTTTGTCCTTCCTCTCCTTTTATTATGATTAACTAGCTCAACTGATTGGAAAAAGATAATTTTTTTGTATGTTTTTCAGCATGCTGAGGAAGCAGTTGGTTAATACATATTTCTGTAGGTAAGTAAAAAGACAATAACAATTCCCTGTGATGACCTGGTCATATATGTAATTTCTTGCTCCTTCAGTTATAAATTATATATATATAGTTGTTATTTACATATTACCCGACATTTAATTTCAAAGTATAAGCCCAACCAACTCAGTAGACATCATGATGGTCAATATATAGTGAACCAAAAGTTTTATGGGTAACTCAAGGATGGTAAGGTTGAAAAAACATGATGCAACCCAAACCTAGATAAATGAAGCATGCAGAAGCAATGGAAAACCAACAGTAGCACAACAGTCACATGAAGTTCACAGTCAGCCTCAGCTAGGATTGCTGAGCTCTCTCATCCCTGGATGAATTCAGAAGACCTGGATGGACTCAAGTAATGACAGATCTTTTTCATTACTAATATCATATTTCCTCCTTATTTCAAGCTCCTGGTATTCAAGCTCAAGTATTTTTCTACTTGTGCCAAATTTTTACCTATTTTTTATAGTTCATAGGTTTTCTGAACAGAAAAACAGGCTTGATATGATATCTTGCTTTAAGACAACAAGAAAATCAAGGTTTTGAGATGGAATTGATGATTTCAATTAAGTCAACATCATTCCTTTGCACAGACAATACAACCCCAAGAAGACAGTGCTTTCCACCATGCAACACTCCAGATTAATACTGACAAATGACAACTTCTTATTGTGCCTTGTATTACCAGTATCCTGTAGGTAATAGTCATAAACAATATTCTTGTATTCATCCATGAAAAGACAGCTCCCCTGTGGTCTAAAACAGATGTGGATAGATGATCCTTGCCTCCAACACAGTCAGCAGTGCTGACCAGAGGCAGGGCTATGGCAAGGTGCTTGTCCTTGGCACAGACATGTGCCACCTGTATTACAAGTATATGGCAATGTAATCAAGAAAAAAAAACAACTATCAAGTAGGTCATTGCACCTCGCTGGGTACATGTTAATGTTCCTTAGCTTCTTTTCTTAGGCAATTAGAGAGTGAATTAAAAGAGCTCTTTGAAAGAATACAGTACTGTGGACATCTACAGTGGTTCAATTTATACCAATGAAAAAGTTCTTACTAATTTGATCCTACTCATCTGAAAGAGCACAAATAGATCCAAGATAGGTGTTTACCTGTTACTTTAAAAATCCACAGATGGCATAAATCCTTTAACTTCCACTCCCTCCTCACAGGACTCCAAAGAGGATTCCCCACTGTGGTTACAGAAAGATGCTTAAGAACTGGGGTAAAGTTCTGGTTCTGTTGGGTAAGACACCTCAGTTCCTCAAGTCTAATAATGTGTCACTTATTCTCTCAGTTTTAATCTCACAGGGAAATAACTGTGTTTAAACACCAATAAAACCAGCATTGCCTCTATATACAGAGGTTTCAGTGGTAAGGTCTTATTATTAACAATGAAATTACAAATATTGTAGCTCATAATGCTGCCTTTTCTGTGAGAACACGTGTGGTGACCTACTGCTCACACCTCCTTTAGGAAAGGATTCCACCCAGACACATGCACACACCTGCTGGCCCCAGCAAACTACTTGGTGTATAAATATAAGAGGAAGTACAAAAATGTGAGTGATAACTTTGCATACACACATGCGTCTTTCTTCCAGACAAACATTTTGTCACGTCTCTTTTTCAGCTTTCCATTCTGTAAAATGAGGACAATCATAATAATCTCATTGGCATGGAAAGAAATTACCCAGCCTTCAAGAAATGCCATAAGAGCTTTTTGTTGCTCTTATGGCATTGTGTTGCAGTAACAGAAAATATGAACAGAGAGATGACACAAAAATAATGAAACAGAGGAAGTTAGTGAGATGGGAGCAAAATACTCCATCCTCAAAACACAGTGGAATGTGAATCCTGTGGAAACTCAGTGAGTATTTGATATGGCAATCAAAAATGTATCTGAGATAAAGCATCTCTATAAAAACAGCCATAGTCTTTCATCATAGATGTCATTAAGTATGACCACACTGTGATTTGTGCCAGTGTTATGGGATTGATTTAATCTATGTCTGGAGTGTTCACTCTGTTAATTCCACCAGTAAGTCATTTTATAGCTTTGGTATGTAGTGACTGGGTATAAACTCCCGAACTTCTAAACCAATTCCCACAGCAAACCTCACCTGAGTGGCCCATCATGGCTTCCCAGGCTGGGCTACCATCCTTCCGGACAGCAGTGCCATGGACCTGGAGCAGGTTTGGGAGGGCCAGTGCAGCTCCTCCTGCTCCCAGCACCAGGAGCCTTCACACAGCTGGCCCCAGCACTGGGAGAATCACCCGTAGCACGGTCTCGTGTCAAAGACATTGCTGTGACCACAGCTGAGAACATCTGGATTGAACTAAAGTTTAATTGGCATGATATTAAGAAATGGTAATGATTTCTGACATGAATGAATTATGGGCTGGTGCCATTCTCAGCAGAACATTCTTATCTCTGCTAAAGTTACCTTAGGGGGATAAGAAAACACATTAAGAAGGAACTTAAGCTATTATTACGGGTAAAAACCAACAAATTCAAGGTAAAATATGATCCCATTGAAGGATTTGTGGACATGACTGCAGGTAAGCATGAGCCATATGCTGAATGCTATATCCAACAGAGGCTGGTTTTCTACACTTGTCTGAAAATGAGACATTTGCAAGTAGAAGTGTTTTCAAAGGCTGGGGAAACATGGCTTTCAAAGACAGTGAATTGTCAACATACCTGAGAGGCTTTGGGAAAAGAGGGCCATCTGGAATGAGTTATTTCTGTGTCATTTTACAATCTATTGAGATGAAAGTAGGAGAAATTAGAATATACAGCTACAAAGGTAGCTTCTCATTCAAGTTCAACCCTTAAGAATCATTAATGTCACATGCATATGGTAAGGTACAAACCAAAGCTGTTCACATGACCTAATATGCTTCCTTTGTAACAGATGTAAGATGTCCAGGTCCTACAGCACTGATGAGAAGAATTTGTTTTGTGTTTGTATGCATCAAAGAAGGAGTCAAAAGACCAGACTAAGAAAGAGGAGGGGAACAACACATACCAGCTTCTGAAGTAGCACGGCCCTTAAGAGAAGCCTTAAGAAAACTGAGAGGTTGTTTTTGCCCAAGATTTATCTTTGATTTAGCATGATGAAAAGCTACAGCAGCTCTCATTGTCTGGCTCCTGTCCAGATCAGGGACCCAAGACCGTGCAGCCTTAGCACACAGTGGAGCAGATGCTTCCACAGCCCAGTCACTTGTTTATTACCTTTAGAGGAGCCATTCACAGAGCCTCTGCTGAGCGCTGAGAGCAAAAACATGTCACATTAAGGGGCGCACAGTCAAGGAGGAGCCCTGCCTTGGCACAGGCAGTGACAGGGAGAAACAGGCACTGCCAGACTCACCAAATGAGGAAAGAGATGCCTCTGCCTTCCTGTCTCCCCTGATTTGCAGTAAATGTTACTGGTGACATTCCTGTGAGCCCACGTCCCACAACGCTGGAGGGAGGGCTATGCCACAGAGCAGGTACAGCCCTGTCCCAGTGCCTTTGGGCAGCCAAGTGCTTAAAATAAGACCAATAGTTTATACTTGCACTAAAGGCTCCAGTGAAATCCAGTGGGCAAGCTGCATTTGGGTATATTTGTTGCCATGTTGCCTTTGGCAAATGCAGCGTTTGTAATTGCCAGGGTGCTGCGCTGCTCACAGCACACATCCACCGTGTCCTGCACACCCAACACACTTCTCCTCTCCATGCTGAGGAGCACAGACACACTGCTGGGAACAGCATTGTCTTGCTGTTGAATGACACTCTGACCACCTAATAACCTCTCCTATTCCCTGATTTAAGCTACTGTTATAATTTAAAGCTTTAGCAGGGCAGGAGTAAAGCCAGAGTAAACGTAAAAACCAAAATGCTGCAGAGAACTAGAAGATGAAAGGAAGAAAAACAGCTGTTCCTGATGTTAAATTCAATGGGAAAAAATGTTTTTTTTCCAATAGATTTGGTTTTCTCAGAAATAATTTACAATCCAAAACTTATTTTATGGCATACAAATCAATCTCTATTGAGCCTGCCTGCCATTAGAGAAGGTCCAGAAGGGAAAAAAAAAATTAACAATTAATAGTTGCATTCTGACACATTTTTAATTTTGAAGATGTCTGTTGTTTTTGTTGTTAATAAAGTTTAAATAAAAGTCCAGGTTGTCCTTCAGATTTCCCCATTTTACAGTAGGGCCAGTGGACTACCAGGGGGTTTTCCCTGCTGCAGAGCATCTGGATCTGGAACTGTGCAGATGTGCAGGAGCTCCAGCAAGCCTAAACCACTGAGTGACAAATAACACCAGCAAACAGTCATCAAAACAAGACTGTGCTGTTTCAGCCCTGATTCCAGAACAAAATCTGCTCCCTTTGGTCCAACCAGTGTGTTTTAAATACTTTGATGAAGTTTCCACCTTAAGGATTGTGGAGAGGAAAAAATAGAAAAGCAAATTGCAGAGTGTAGTCTGAAGTACTTGCAATCCTTGTGACAAATACTAATGTATAAATCAGCAGCCCAATCCAGGCCCGGGCCGCTGATCATGTTCTTTGCTGAAATGTCACCTGTTCCTATCTAACGATTTGCATAATGCAAAGCTTCTCACTCGTAAAATACAGATTAAGAGGGGAAGCAAAGAGTCATTCTCGAACCATGGAGCCATTTCAAACGGAAAAAAAAGTCTTTACTATTAACCCTGTCACAGCCACAGACTTTATTCCCCTGTTTTCTATTTGAAACGATAGCTCCATTGGGAAAGGAAATAACCAGTAAGAATCCACCCTTGCCTTTTTATTGGTTTGCTTCATTTCTGTTAGACTCTCAAATTTAATATGAACAGAAGTAAAATAATTAAACTATTTAACATTGGAATATTATTGAAACATTTGACTGGTCTTAAAGAGCCTGTCTGAAGTGTATGGACATCTGGACATACATGGACAGATTCCTGTCAGCTTCAGTGGGGTAAGGCTCCAGTAGCCATTTTGAGGGAGTTTCTTTACTATTTTTGTCCCTGTACTTCTTAGTTTACCATAAGGTGTATGTCTCTGATTGCTATCTCACTGCCTAGGAAGAAGGAGCAGGGAGTGGGGTGGAAGGGCAGGGCGGGGAGTGCTTTTTCTTTCCCTGCAGGGAAGACAACAGCACTTAAATCCACACAAATTTCTTTTAAATCAGCCTTATGCAGTATTGGTTTTATATTGCTAATAAAAAGCATTCTGAGTATAGCTGGAATTACAGACACAAAACCAGAAAGGTGTGTTAAACTATTTTAGGTATGAAAGCAATTCTAATTATTAGAAGTTACAATGAGGTTTATCCTTTCCCACACTGTCATAACAAAGACTAGTCCTCTGCAGGGGTCTCAGATGCCCCTGTAAGCAGCTGGTCTGAGCCATCAGCAGGAACAGGGTGCTGGCATTAATTTGGTTCAGGGTGGTAACTACTCCAACTGACTGTACTGTTCTGAGGCAAAGTTTTTCAAGGGATGGAATCTGTTTTCTTGCAAGAAATTCAAACTTGCATATGCATGTCTAACACAAGGGCAGCCTGACATTGTCCTGACTGCAGCAGTGCCACGTCTTTTACAAGGACATTTTACAAGGGGATGTAAAGGGATGAGATGAGAATAGGTATAGATCAGATGTTAGGAAGAAATTGTTTATTGTGAGAGTGCTCAGGCACTGGTACAGCTTGCCCAGAGAAGTTGCAGATGCCCCATCCCTGCAAGTGTTCAAGACCAGCTTGGTCAGAGCTTGGAGCAACCTGGGATAGTGGAAGGTGTCCCTGCTCATGGCAGAGGGTTGGAGTGGGATGACCTTTAAGGTCCCTTCCAACCCAAACCACCCTATGATTCTATGACAATCACCTCCCGCAGGCCAGTTGTACCTGGCAAAACCCCTGCCCAAGATATTTGACCTAGGCAAGGTGTTTTTAATAATCGTTTAATATCTCCATACCTGCGAGATAAGTTTCTGTGTGCTGTTGTGACAGAGTGGGAGATGGGAGCACACATGAATGCTGCCACATCATCTCTTTGACTGCCTGCAGAGCCGCCCTGAGGATTTTCAGAGAACCAGGTTTTATTCTGGTGTTCTCCACTGGGCTGTGAGTGCCAAAGCCCATTAACCTTCTGGGAACAGTCCAAAGCTTATCTATTTCTTGTTGTCCTGAACTGCAAGTTGCTAAAGTCTCCTTGCTTTTTCTGGTAAGAGAAATATGCCATCTTGAACTTGCTGCACCCCAGGCACTTCTGTTTCTTTCAGGAGGCTGCACTTGTTCACTCACCACTGATTAAGCAGTTTCACGATTTTTTCCTCAAGACTTATAAATCCTGGGGAAAATAAATAAGGAAACCTGAGCATAATAAGGTGCAATAATAAAGACTAAGGCTGCAGCCTTTTCTCATTGGCACACCCCTGACGGCAAGAGGGGAAACTAAAGGTTGGGTCAGCTACTTTGGGATAAAGCAGAAAGCTTTGAAATATTAGATATTTTCTGCTTATTTAGAGATTCTTTTCTGATTATGCAAATCTGAATGAGAATATGAGTTTGAAAATAAGCTGAAATTTTAAGAGACCTTAGGAAAGAAAGTATGGTAAAATCCAGAGTATTTAAGGCTTGAAAGTGTCACATAGCAGCAAGGCCTTTACATGATGCTCAAAAATGAGCTAAGACATAAAATTCAACACTGATTTCCATGGGACTCATAAAAGAGGCTTTTCAGAGGAGATCACCCCTTCCCACAAAGGTTACTCACTTCCCTACTGCCTGTTTACACAAAACTAGCCAGAAATTTCTCTGATCTTATCAGATCAGTGAAGATCATCCAAAAAACATGACAAAAACGTGGAGAAGCAGTGACAGGGTTCATGAAGACAAAGCTGAATATGGAAAATAAGGGGATTCAGCTGATAAGAAGAAACTGAAAAGGGGGCATCAGAGACAAATTTTACATCACTGCACCAAAGAATTTTACATAGGCTTAACTATAGATCATATCAGTGTGGATGTAACTGGTTATTTCCCTCCTTAATATTATCATTTCATAGTCGATATTTCAATATCCAGTCTAAAAAGAGATACTTTTTGAAGTCAAAGGCAGTTATCTAGGACTCCAAGAAAAGCAACTTGGAAGAGAATCCAAGTTCAAAAAATTATATCCATGGGCACTGCCAAAGAGACAGTGTTCTGTAATATTTCTAATAAAAATAGGCATTATGATTGCACAAACACTGGCAAAAGTTACTGGCAACACTTCTCTACATACTGTCTGGGATCACCTCTTCTTCCAGCTTTCTTATGTGGTACAGGGAGTAGAGCAAGGTGAGAACAATGCAAAAGAGGGACAGACTCCCATTACATCTGGGCTTTTCCCTCTTACATCACCACTTTCTTCTCCATTAGTGATTCTTGATCTCATTCTCATCTTCACTCTTGAGAATCTCCTGGCAGATTACATAAAGTACAGCATCTTCCTGGAAGTCTCTGGACTACATTGTCTAATGAGTCTTCTCCATCTCACATCTGTGATCTTTGTCTTTATAAAGTACTTCACTCCCTGTTTCCCTTTCTATCTCCTGCTGCAAATTGAGACTGGCTGAGGGGAAGCTTAGAAGAGAATGAACTGTCACTTAAACTCTCTCCTTCACTCAGTCATTCTTATAAAAGGGGATCTCATATGGCATCAGCTCTGCTGGGAAAGTCAAGCCCCTCAAAATTTCTCAATATTCAAGACATGCAGGATAAATTACAAAGACCATGGTTGTCCACAAATACTTCTCTTTCAGAAGGAATATTGCTGCTTGGATATGCTGGTAGCATGTAAGCTGACACACAGATACAGTCACACACACACAGAGCCTTCGGAAGCTTCAGCGCTTCCAAAAAAGCACTTGTATCTTTCCATAAAAGCTTGGGGGAAGTGCTCCATGAGTGTTTGTATGGCATGAGGAGAGCTGTGGGCTTCTCTGGGTTTGTCTGCAGTGGCATAAGGGGCTATAAACCAGTACCTCCTCTGGACACAGGCTAAATTACCAAATCTAAATCCTATCTTAATTTACTCTGTACTTCTTTAGGGTTATGGTTTTGACACCAGGGGAATTCATTCAACCTGTTGCACTTTTTAATACAAAAGTTGCTATGCTGGCTCTATTCCTCCCACAGCTGAAACCGAGCTGTCTATAGCCACACACTTAATTAACACAGGCCTCTTTAATTGACATGCCTTACTTCATGCAGAGGCTATTATTTATGTCCAGCATGGGCAGAGCAATGGCTGCAGCACACCTGGCACTGTGCTGCTGACTCACTGATATGGTTCTGCCCTCAGACTCAATGAACAGCTGTGAATATTCAGTTCTGGTAAGTACTGCAAGAATCCAAAGCAGCCAAACACTGAAATACAAGTTTAAGTAATTGCTGAACTGAGAGCAGAGCCAAATGCTGCTTCTCTATGAGGTATTTTCTAGTATAAGAAGCGGACTTCTATATTTTCAGCAGTATTATATAACATACTCCCTTCTGTTAGATTCCATTAATACTTCTATACTTTTCTTAGCTCAGGTTCTTTCACCTTATTCTACAGCAATATCTAAGATTATCATGCATTTCTTACATTTATCCAAGTTAAACATTGTTTTGCACCAGCTGTCCACAAAATAACAATAAAAACAAAGATATTAGTGATTGCTGTGCTTAAGTGAACAAAAGGTGAGCTGGTTTTCTATTCTATAGAGAATTCTAGTAATCATTAGGGGGAAAAAATGGAGGAATAGACATGGGATGAGAATCAATTGGGTTGCAGGGTCAATGTGTACTATCTGAAATATTTAATAACTCCAGTAACACAAGTCTTTGGTTATGGTTCTGTCCAAAAGAATAGATGTGATATGATCATTCTCTCTTTTTTTTTTTTCCTTTCATTTGGACTAGTACTGATCAAGGAAAATGAGTGATTTTTCCCCTCCAGTTCTTTCCTTCCGCTTCTGTCTCTTGAGAACAAATCCTTTGCTGATTCTCATGGCTGAGATTACAGTCCCATTTACAAGATGCACCTGTCTGTTTTAAAGTGGACCAATGTGCAAGATAAACAATAAGATTATTCATTTTCTGTGCTCAATTACAAAAAAAGTTCAAGTTTACATAAATGCCATTTACTGATCAGGTTCTTTCCTATAAACATCTCAAAAGTAAGATGTTTATTATTTCATTGAAATTGTGGCATTTTCCCTGCAGATTCTTTTTATCTTTTCTAGGATATGAAAATCTACATTGAACAATATCCTGAGGTATAGACCTGCACAGATCCAAAAGACAGAGACAATTAGACAAAGCAATAAAATGAGGTGTAAAACATCTTACATTAAAAGCACCACATTGCATTCACTCACCTTCAGTCAATCCAAAAATTTACTAGAGGTAAAAGTATTCAAGGGTCAACTCTACTGTGCTTTTACCAAAAACCACTAAGGAAAAACACAATAAGAAGCAGAAGGAAAAAAATTTTTGTCCTTGATTTTCCCTTGAATGGAGACAATCTGCTAGAATTTGCATTATACACTCGGGGGCCCAGTTCCCTCCCTTCCTCCTTACCCACTCACCCCTGCTGGAGGAGTCAATGGTTGTTCGGTGTTCCTTGCTGAGGCAGAATTGATTTGCTTGTGTTTCAGATGCTCATATCTCAGCTCTTCACAGTGCAAATAAATTGACAACTTTTCCAAAATACAAACAACCTGCTTTCCCCTTGTAATCTCAGATAATAGAATGTATGTATGTGAAATATGCATATTACAGAATAGAATAATTCAGTTGCAAGTGACCTACGGTGATCATTAAGTTCAGCTGCCTGTAATCAGCATCTTACTTGTTGAGAACAAAAAGAAATCCCAAAAGTGTTGGGGAGAAAGGTAAAAAAAGAGTGAAGGTTTTTTTGCTTGTACAGCTAATATTAGGGAAAGTAATATCTACAAAAGTCTGGTCCCTGAGCTCCCTTTCTAACTAACACAGTAGTCACATAGCCAGTGGTTTGGTGTGGATTTCCTGGGAGAACAAGCTTTTGGCAGATGTTTCCAAGCACTAATGCTTGCAAAGGAGTGGGTATTCTCTGTGGTATAGATCATATATACGAAATCTCAGCAGTTAGCTTTTCATTGTAGATGTATGGTTAAGATTGCCAGGAAAGAGGGATGGAAAATTCTCCTCCTTAATATATTTAGAGGCACCTGTGGTCCTTCTTTGGGATACCTCCTCCACCCTTCTTCTCCTGGGAGCTGACAGGTTTGATGGCTCTCAGGCACCTCTGAGCTGAGGGCTGCTCCCACCACACCAGGGACTGCCATCTCCCTGTGCCCCACCTCTGCAGACTTTTTTTATGGTCTCAGAGTGTTATTTGAGCAGTTTTGATCCAGTCATGTTATGCTCCTGCATAACATGGTTTCCCAGACAATGCCTCAAAAATACTTCATAGAACTTAAATAAGAAGGAAAAAAAAGTAGCATGAAGGCAGTCAGCTCTTTCAGCCTTTCCTTCCAGTTTCCAAAAGCTGGAACCTGTTGATGCTTTTAGTATTTTTTTCACACCAAATGAGACACTTACTTATCCATACCATAGGACAATAGTGGAAAAAAATTCCTACAGTCTATGTGAGATAGTGGTGCACAATGCAGGCAATAGTGAATGAATTTCCAATTTGTGCAATAGTCGTGTATTTAAAAAAAAAAAAAAAAAAAAAAAAAAAAAAGTGTCGTGATAGTATTAAAATTGTCCTATTTACAAATATTCAAAGCATCATATGTTGGGACTGCCTTGGCTCAGTAAAACCTTTCGGTGGTGGAGAGGTAACAGTGGAATCAGGCAAGCCCAGATGATCTGACCTCTCTATATAATTGAAGTCCATGACAAACTCATTCATCTGCTCCTGTTATATCCCAAGGAGGGCAACCAGCAGATTTGTTGAACAAGAGGAGATTTGATGATCCATGCCTCTGCAGGGGAGCCATTTCCAGTGCAGGTACCCAAATGGCAAACTCCAATGCAAGGTGAAATTACTGCTACCCATGGTCTCTGCAGATATTTTCAAATCCCTGACAGTATCAGTTATTTAAGTTTGATTGTGCATCAATTTAAATTAGTATAGATAAGCATGTGTTCAGAGCCAATTTAAACACAGGATGGAAAATAGGAATGTCCTTAAATCAACCTAGAACATCTCACATTTCCATACCTCTTTCAAGTACAGGGGTGTGTTAGTACTAGTGTAATTTTTAGTTTTGTGCAAGATTATATTTTTTCCCCTCAATTAGCACCTCTGTCAAAGTCTCCTGAAGTCAATGAGAGGCTTTTGACTGACTTCATTAGATTTTAGATCCACTCAAATCCTTCAGTTCATGACCTGTAGGCTCTGGTGGAGCAGCCCACAGAGCACCACGTCCATATACAGATGGACATGTTCACTTCCCAGTGCATTTGCCAAAGCTACTAGTTGCTATTTTCTTAAAATATCTCAAATGTCCCACTCCAGTCTCAGTGAAGAAAGTGAAGTTGGCACTGAATTACTCTGAATTTCCTCCTATTCAAAGGAGGAGTTCCTTACAACAGCTTAAGTAAAACATTTATTTTACTACCATTTGAAGAAAAGGAGAGCAGAGGAGGCACATTTTCCTTCTTTGGGATAAAAGTATGCTTTGGATGCACCTCATGAAGTCGTTGAATGCATTTTTTCCTCTCCCTGGATGTCTCTATCCAAGCAGCACTGAAAGGATACTTGTATGTCAAGCTGGTGCTGAGCTCCAGTTTTACCAGCCTGGAAGCTTTTCTTACCCCTGCTCTAGGCCCAGGACCTGCCAAGGGTCACCTCTGCTCAACGCCGCCCCTCATAATGACAGCATAGCCTGGACAGAAAAAGGGCAATTTTTTGGCCTAGTTGCCAGCTGGAGACAAGACATGGCCTCTGGAAAAATCATGGAGAATATTTAAAGAAAAGTCTAAATATGTCCTAAGAGAGCATGATAGGACTATCTATCTCACAGGACACCCAGAACACAGAGCAGAGAAGGAAAATCTCTCTGAGCTCAGACACAGCCAGGTCACCATGTTATTTTAGATGACTCACAACAGTTGGAGCAGGTTTGGAGGCATTCCTCCAAAATCCAACCTGTACTGCTCATGTGCAGGAATGGGATGGCACCTCTCAGAAGTTGGCACTGGAGGCCAAAGACAAAGGAGTTAGGTAGAGCTTTATGTGGAAACAAAATGGAGAAGAAGGAGCAAGAAAGGGAAGAACAGTTTAATGGCTGCAAGGAGACTGAGCAGTGGGCAGAGACTGGAAAAGAGTAGGGGAGGAGAAGAGAAGGGTTGCTCCAGGCAAGTGGGGAAGACGTAGCCCAGTTGGTCCCTGAGCTGGTTGGGAGGGAAGAGAAAGCAAGGAGGAGGGGCAGAGGCTTTGCCCCTGTGCTGGGGAGTGGGAAGGTGCTGGAGTGAGGTAGTTAATAGACTGCACTCGGCTGCCTCACCAGGAATGGCAGTGACACCTGACTGGGAACTTGGGGAAAGAGTTGGCGGCTTATTAAAGCAGCTGGACCCCGGCTGAACCCCACGACTACACGCTAGGATTGCTGTGTGCCCCTTGATAACTCACAGCTGCTGATAAAGTCCACTGGTAATGGCTTTTTGCTAATGAGAAAAGTGCTGCTGATTATGACAAATAGCCTTGGACCAACAGGCTAAGCTGCTACATAGGCTCCCAATTGTCAGTCTGGGTGATTTTTGCATTTCATTATTTCTTTCCTGACGTCCTGGCTCCTTCTATCTTTAACGTACTCCCAGAGCCGTGTGTCACAATTTTAATAACACTTCTTTATCTCAATTTTTCCCCCCTCTCTCCATGGGAGCTGAAAACAAAAGGCTGTTACAGAAATAATGTTTAACCTCGCTCCCGTGCTGCAGCAAAAGAAACCCCACAGCTATTGTTCAAGAATTAAAAAGGCGTAAATGGGGCACACAGAGCCCACTCAACCCTTAGAGACATACTTTTAAAAATACCTATTATTACTATTATTTAGAGCTCTTTCATGCACAGCTTTGAGGCCTGCCATGTTCCCTTTCTCTTATCCTGTGACAAAGGTACAGCACATATCCAAGCACAGAGAATGAAACCTTGGTGGACAGTGACACTGCCTCCCTGATTTGAATGCTTTCTAATAATAGCAATATTATTTTAAAGGGAAGAATGTAAGGGGGAGAAGCCATCAAGGATTCAGAATAAACCTGCTATCTTCTTTGGAATTGGTTACAAGTCACCTTGTCTTTTAAAAAATGAAAGGTGAAGAGTATGGGATGGATAAAGCAGAACAAAGGCCAATGCAGGTCCTAAGACAAGGTGTGAAAATAATGCTCGTCTGCCCTTAAGGTTACAAATCAGCAGCAAACAACTGGAGTTCACCAAAACCTCTCCTACTATAGGATTTGCCAAAGAAAATACCTGATTTTGAGGATATGCTGCTGCCTATGATTCTTGACTTGTAAAAAGGGCTGGTCCCACTGTCAGATTCTTGCACACCTTGTACATGACCTGATGTCCCGCAAGAGGGAAAAGGGACAAACCATAGCCCACAGAAGCTCCTTGCAGTGGTTGTGGGGAAGGCAAGGACACAATGGAGGTTGTGATGAGGCAATCCTTGGGCAACTGAATTTTCGGCCTCCCTGTAAATGTAAAACCAAAGAGATAGAAAAATGCTTACAGGAGCAGAATTAAAGATCAATGGCAGACAAAGTAGGGGCACAGGCTCTCCCCATCTCCACTAACTAGTCAGGCAGTAAGGGATTTGAATAGACTGAATGATCAGAGGAATCTGCAAAAGAATCAGGAGCCAAATCACAGATCAGAGCATGGGATTTAACTGTACAACCTTATGTCTATCACTGGCATTTCTCTTTGTGATTTTATAACATTGAATAACATTGGCTTTACAAGTGCTACAGGTACATTGCATCAGAGACATTAAAATCATCTCTATTGGAAAAAAAATTGAGCTTAAGACCCTTAGTTCCTCTATGATATATAACACATAACTATGCCTGCTTTGGTTTTTAAACATCTTGAGAAATTTTGGCTTCATAAACTTTGTCATCCCAAACTGAATTGAGGAGGCATTAGATCTTCAGTTAGGTACAACCTTCACTAATACTTCTTGACATTTTTCTTGGAAAAGTTACGAATCATGAAAATAGTTAAAAATGCACAAGAAAATTATAAGACCTGTTTGGAGTTTTTAAGTTGAAATTCCCTTTGTCACCACTCTGTTTCTATAGTTGTCTATAAAATCTACCTTGAAGGAAAACATACAAAGCATATGAAATTTTTGTGCCAAAGACTATCTTTAAAGTGTTTGGTAATTTTGTTGATTTGAAAATAAAATGCTTTCTACCTGTATGACAGAGCTCATTGTTGTACTGTAGAGCTTGATTATTTAAAATGGTTATTACAAAGAAGTTTCAAAACTAATTTTTTCTGCTTTAGCTCAATTTCTGCTGCTCCACAAGAAGAATCTTTGCAGTATTAATTTTATTCATGCAAGGCAAGTTTTCTTGGTAAAAATAACACAGTTCACATAAGTCAACTGTAAGCGCTGGTGCAAGATCAGAGCCAGAAAATTAATGCACAATCAATTAGAAAATTACTTTCAGAGCAACAGCCAGATGCTAATCGCCCCCTTAGAAAAGGAAATATTCACAAAATCCTTCTGTACTTTCAAAGACCCCCTTTGGTTTGCTCCAGCTGATAACCTGCTGAAAGTCATCTCCCCTCCTGGGCTCTCTAAAACAAAGTTTGAGGAATGATTCTCAGCTGGACTGTGTCTGGGGTGGCATTTTGGGTACTTTTGCACTTTTCCAGTTTTGAGTTTTACTGGGTAATAGTCCACTAACACAGAATTGTCATGTCTCAAAAATAAAAGTAGCAGCCAAGATCTGACACTTAAACACAATCTTCTCCCTCACATAATGTCACTGGTTTCAACTCAATTACTTGAAAAGTAGCCCATTACATTGAATCTAAAGGGCCTATATTAAAAAAATCCCTACTGCTCCCCTCCAGCCAGACTCCAGCCTGCCATTTTCCCTCTGTAATATCTCTTTCATTCCTCCCTTATAAACACATGGAAAATGCCTAGAAGAACACAGATGCCATTGTAAGAGAAGTAAACACAGCCACAACAGAGTTCACACAACCTTTCTGATAGCTAAGGAGTTTTTAACAATTCAGTCAACATGAGGGTTGTGAGTCAAATTTTGTTACTGTTAACCTGGAAAGTTTCTATTATATAAGAAAATCAGTAAAATCCCACCAGCAGCTAGAAACCATAGAACATGCTTACCTGGACACATCTAATCTTAACAGCAAGAACAGATAAATATTCCTAGTGTTAATGAATTAAACAGATAGGAATTAAAAACTGTGATTTTAACAGTACTTCCTAAAAAAAAAAAATAATTTTACACTCCATTTACCGTGGGGATTTTCTTGGCTTGATAGATGTTTGTGTTTGGTGAGGTATTTATTCTTTCCTGTACAGAGAAAACACTTCCCAGCATTCAGGTTTGGCTGCTATAAATGTGAGGACATTGTTTTAAGGAAATATTTATATGTTTAGGTCTATTGACCGTTTATGCCATTATTTAAAGGGGTCACAGAAAAGGGCAGTGGTTATTAAAATGGAGAGAGCAAGTAAAAGCAGGAGAGAGACAGAGGGAGCGAGAGGTAAGAAACTCATAATGGGATTTTTCATGTGGAACGATCGTTTTATCTAATACGTCTGAAAATGTAATCCATTACTACTAATTACCATGCTGGCATTGAAATACAGGATCACACTTACTCCAGATCCAGATAGAGGCCCAAATCTCTCCATTCATTGTTCTTTCCATCCCACCTTGCCTCCCTCCCTCTCTGCTCCTCCAAGAAGAAATTCAGCCCCTCGGACATTAGCGAAGAAGGGCCCGAGGTCTCCCTATCATCCTAAAGCAGAAGCTAAACAATATTAGCCAATCATTTTTGATAGATGAAGCATGGAAATTAGTTCCAGAGTTTAACTGATAACTGAAACCACACAGTTACATTCCATTATGGCAGTCTTAATTGATGAGCTCATTAAGCCCATTATTAGAGAAATTGATTTCAAATAGGCACTTAAAACTGGCTGGCAAAAGAAAAAGGTGAAGAGATACCGTACAATGTGAAGAAAGTAACTAAAATACATAATGAAGCAAGTAATTTTATAGGTTTGTTTAATGAAAGCCTCAAGAGCATATTAGTTGCTGTGTGGATTTTAAACACTCATTTTATGTACTAATAAAGCTCCCGCCCATTATGGGAGTTCTGAATGCCTCCAATCTTTAATGCAGCTCTGCTACTAATTAATTAATTAACCCCAGATGAAGCAATCAATTAGTCATGCAGAATCGACACTTTAAAGGTCTGCCAGGTAGCACTGGGTACCAGTGCAGAACAGTGGAAGCAAAGTTTCTTTTTAATTATTTTTATATTGCTTTCAGCATAACAGAAAAAAAACCCAAAAAAACAAAAGAGGGTTGAAATTTAAAAGCTGCATTAGTAGCAGAGTAAAAATGAGTGATTAACACTCTGACCTTGATTATTTCAGAGGATAAAACAGTGGAACAGAACTGGAAATTTTAGAGATGGGTTCAGATTGAAGATGTACAACCCAGACAGTTAATTTTTAATACATTTATCCCAAGCAGCCACCGCTGCTCAGATTAAATGCAGATGGCTGCAAGTTTCTGGGCAGTGCATGGAAGTCTCTTTTAACATCTGGCATCTGAGGAAGTAAACACATGAAGGAGAGATCGTAATAATAAATCCTCCAGAAGCAAATCTTTATGTCATAGTATTCATTTGGGAAAAGAGTAGCAGGAAAACAAACCCCTTGGTATTAACCTCTCTCATGTTTCTTTATTTCCTCCATTCACTTTTTCTAGAATGCTAAAATGTAGACCCTTTATCCAAAGGGTACTATATAAATGGTCTTTCATTAAACAAAGCTCATCAGCCATGACCGATTAACTCCAGTTGTAAAGTGAGATTGCTGTCTACGTGAGCTTAAGTGTGGATGAGCTGCTTTGCTGGAAGAATGAACTCATGATCTTTCCACTGGGGTGAGCTTGGAAGAAAAGCTCAGGAGATTTCACCGAGGAGACAGTTTAAAAATGGAGCAAATTGGATTGTATTTCTTCTTACAAGAATCTATTACTGCTGTTATTATTATGATTGTTATTAGCAATAGTATTAAACCATGGAGCTTGGTCAGCTTGCTGATACTGTGCTGAGGATTCTTGCCAGGTCTCTGGGTGATGTTTTGGACAGCAAAAGATCAGACTGGAGTTCATTCTTGATAAATGGAGGAACATAAAAGTTTTGCTTTGGATTGGGACCACATTTTCTTTATTATTTTCAAGACAGCTCCAAAAGGGGGCTGATAAAAGACTGAGAAGAAAACTTGGTGTGTCCATGTCCAACATGGTAATTTGTCTTTTCACTGCACTAGACTGCATCAGATAATATATATTTTAAGCTGAACTAATAAAATACTGTATGTATCAACCCAGCACCAGACTTAACATTAAAGCAAGGAATATGATTCCTGAAATCACATCCAGGAAAGATAAGTTCACACTGAACTGAGGAAAAGTTATGAAGGTGTCTTGAGAAATGGAGGCCTTTCTTTTTAAGAGAGCTTTGCTTAGCCTAGCAAAATGAAGGCAGATATGTGATATAGTTCTCCCCATAAATATATCAAAGGAACATCTTCTCCAGCAGGTAGAAAATCTATTTAGGCAAAAGGGTGAAGTTGGCACAACAGCAAATGCATGTGAATAAATAATATTCAAATGATAAAATTCAAATTGGCTATAAATTTAGACTGAAAATTAAAAGAAATTTACCATCAAAGCTCTGAGATTTGGGAAACGCTTTCAAGTGGGAAAAGGAAGAGAAAGGAATTTAAAGGATTTCATAAGGCACAGTTATTTATGACAGGTTATGATAAAGACTATAGGATCTTCTTGACTTTGATATGCCTCAGAGAGGATCTCCTTTCCTTGCCTGGAGGCTGAGTGTGCTGCACATGGCATCTGGGTGGGGTGCCTGTCCAGGCATTGAAAACCCTGAGCCAAAGGGATCTATTTGGCCTGGAAGTCAAGAAGGGCAGCTAAAACTTCAAGCCACTTACATTTCTAAACAGAATTCCATGTAGTACAAGAAAATACTTCGGGTTCTTCCTTTTTCCTGCATTTTCTTGGTAATTTAGGGTAATATGTGTCATTGGTGTTTTGCGTCCTCAATTTCTCTTTCTGTTTGTTCAAATCAGGTGAGTCCCAGTTCCTTTCAGGCTAGGCAAAAAATTACCATCAGGTAGCACCTTAGGGAGGGGAGAATGAAGGGCAAATGAGTATTACAGCCACAAGAACAGAAGTAGGATAAAGTGGTCTGTGCTGGTTCAGTTTGCACTGCAATAGTGCAGGGGCACTGGCATCCCAAGTGAAAACTTCTTGGAGGAGAGGGAGAACTGATTAGATAAAGGCAGTAAGTCTGAAATGTCTAAATCAGAAATTAGAATGTACCTATGTCCCAGGAGTAAATTAATGTAAGTAACTATTAGTGCAAGTCTTTATGTCACTAAGGGAGAAACAGAAGAGAAAGCAAAAGCTGTAAATAAAATTTAAAAATAGAGAGTAGTGAGTATAAAAAGCACATATTACAGACAAAAAGGAGGCATAATGCCAAACATAGGACAAACATCACCAAACCTTATCAGGGGCTGATTACTGCCTAATTCATTCAAATCCTTCATCTCTGAGAAACCAGTTGGGATATGAATCCAAAGAGATTAGAATCAGTTGAAATATTAGCTTGAATACAACGGCATAAAACCTCTAAACATCACTCTGGTAAACAGGCTTTATATACCAGGGCTGATTGCAAGCTGCCTGCTCATATGGTGCAGAGAATGAAGATTTAAACAATTGTGTTTCTGATTTCACGCAAGTTTTAGGCTTGTGTAATTCCAATGGCTGATCCAGATTACAGAGGCAGAATAATTGCTGTTTCAAAAAGAAGAGCAAATTATATGTCCTCTGTTAAAATGTTCTTGTTTCATCATCTTACGCCTTGCATTTGATACCAGGTATTTGACAGCAGCTTTGGAAGATTTCCTTAATCAGCTGAATTCAAATGGATCCAATTTCAATTTTCTGTTTCAGGTACAACAGGACAGTATCCAGTGCTGACCTCTGTCCCACGAACAGAGTTCTCCATCCTGAGCTGTTTGCCCACGCACTTTGTTGTGGACTTCTTCAGCCCATGACGGAGCACACTTCCACACACGACATGCCTAATCGCCAGTTACTTACACAATTTGGTTCAAAATCAGAAGAAAAACCCAAATCTCAGGTTTGAGTGAGCTAAGCCCCATTCTGACCCAGGAGAAACATCCAAGAGGCACACATGCACCACCAGCAATATCTACTCATCTATTAAGCCCCTCCAGAAATGTTGACTCCCCCACATCCTTAGGCAGTCAGCTCCAAAGCTTTTCACTACATATTTCTTCAGTGAAGAATTTTTTCCTAATATCCAATCTAAACCTCCCCTGGCACAACTTGAGGATGCTCCCATCATCCTATCACTTGTTACTTGGAAGAAGAGACCAACCCTCACTGGCTCCTCCTGTCAGGGGGTTGTAGAGAACAAAAAGACCGCCCCTTGAGCCTCCTTTTCTCCAGACTGAGCCACCCCAGCTCCTTCTCATCAGACTTGTGCTCCAGACCCTTCTACAGCTCTATGACCTTCTCTGGACTCACTCCAGCCCCTCAATGTCCTTCTTTTTGTGAGAGACCCCACACTGTATGAAGTTTTTTAGGTGTGGTGTCACCAGTGCTGAGCACAGAGGGACAATCTGATCCTTCTTCTGGCCCTTCTGGCAGATGGCATCACGTCTGGTGACCTCCAGTCACCCAGAACCTCCTCAGTGAGCCCGGACTGCTGGCAAATGATGGAGAGTGGCTCTGTGGGCACTTCCACCAGCTCCTTCAGTACCTTGGGTGGGTCCCATCTACAGGCTTGTGCCCTGGTTGCTGACCATTTCCCTTGGGATTGTGGGGATTATTTTTGATTGCGAGTCCTTTCCCTCTGAAGCTGTTGAGAGCAATTTCTCACCATGAGGAGCAAGAATTGGTCCTGTCCATGCCTTGTGAAAATCATAAAAACAGACATTCTTGGTCTGAATTTCTTTTGCCCCTTATCTTTGTATGTCCCCAAGTGTACGGCTGTACATAAGGCAGGGAGATTATAAGCTTAATAACCACTTGACTTTCACAAATACTTTCTGCTACAAGATGCTGAACAATTTAAAAATGTTCCAGTATTTATATTGCATCCCAGATTAAATAACTGTTGTCATTTTCTGCCTTCATTGTTCTCATAGTCAATTCAATTGAAAATAGGCCCATTAAAAGTATTCATTTGTAAAATATTGCACTATAGCTATTTTTTTTTATTTAGCAGTTCTGAAAACACCTACCAAGTGATTGCCATTTAAAACCCACTTAAAGGCCAATTTACACAACATTTGTGCTTGTGTAAATAAGGTTTGCTGTTATGCTAATGTGCAATTGCACCTCTTGTGCTGTTTTGGAGGATAATTCACAATTTTAAATTGTGCTGTATGACAGAAGAATTCAAGGATGTTTTAATCACAGCTTTCGTTTGCATTAATCAGATGTAAAAGCACATACTGTTTTGTCTGCCGCTGAGAAGCAGGCAGTGCAGAGACAAATGACTGAAAGGAGATTTACAGTTTTTCTACCTCAGATTTCCAATTAAACCTTGGGTATTTAGTTAATACTCTCAACTCGTGATAGAGGCAATACACAGGAAGATCTATAACACCATTTTAAAAAACCCAACAACAACAAAAACCTAGAAGCCAAACTAAAAATCAACCTCCACAAATTTGCTAACAATAGTGTTTTTATTTCAAATAACTGTAATTTTTCCTCTGGGTATTGCTGCAGATTATGCATTTTCCTTCATGATTTTTTAATGAAGGACTAATTTACCTATTGTCCAAGAGCATTATAGACTATAAGTATGATTATTTAATTCAGCACAAAATCCAGCATGTCAAGATTAATTCATATTTACTAAATGTTTATAAATTAGGTATCTAAATCTTCATGGATGAATGCCAACTTTTACTAAGACTTATTTCTTTACTTCACAGACATTTCCATAAGTGCTTATAGCCATACTGCAGAACTAGAAAGAACTGATAGCAACAATATATTTACAAATCATCTGCTGAGACCATATAAACTCTATAAAGCAGGATTTTTTTTTTAATTATAGGTTTATACAGTGGCTGGCAAAATAGAAATGTAGTGCTATTGGCTACTGCAATACAAATAAATACTAATAATGTGTATACATTAGTGTGCAATCCTATAAAGGCTGGAATAAATATAGTAGTAACATTCCTCTGCTCCCACTCATTTGAGAGCCAATCTGCATAATGTTTTCCCTTCAGAAACACTTCCACAATGTATTTAACCCAACTTCTGGATTGGACTGAGTTTTAAAGTGCTGTATAAGGGCTTCTGGTCAGCAGGTCTCAACAGACACTGTTCAGAGATCCTATGAGCCAAACAAGATTTTATTTACTTTCATATTTAATTCCCTGGCACAACACCCTATAATTCCTGTGTGTTCATAATTCCTGTGTATTTAACCACTTAAATATAAAGCAGGTGTAATGGGCTAACGCTTAAAATGTACTTGATGGCTTTTTATTCTAGCTATCCTTCCTCCAAAAACCCTTCAGTAATCCCTCTCTGGAAGCTGTTGATCTGATCCAAGATCTTCTCAAATTATCCCCATTCCTCCAGACAGGACCCCAGACACTGGCATTCACACCAGTGACCAGGGAATGTCCCCCTGCTGTATTCAAGGCCAGAAAATTGTTGATCTACTTGCCTTCAAAGTAGTTACTGCACCACTTGGGCTGTGATGATTAAACCCTGAAGGACAGTCTACTGTCAAATACCCACCTCCTTGCCAAGATCTTGTCTCTACCACCATCACAATGTCTGGAATCAGAGAATTGCTTAGGTTGGACAAGACCTCTAAGATGGTTGATTCCAGGAATTAACCCAGCACTGCCAGGCCCACCACTAAACCATGTTCCCAGGTGCCACATTTATATGTTTTTTGAACTCTTCCAGGGATAGCAAATCCATCACTTCTCCAGTTTCACTGCTTGACCACCCTTTCCATGAAGAAATTTTTCCTAATATATAATTTAAGCCTTCTCTGGTGCAACTTAAGGCCATTTCCTTTTGTTCTATCCTTTGTTACCTGGGAGAAGAGAGCAACCTCCATCCCATTACAGCCTCCTTTCAGACAGGAGCAGCAGGACCTGCAACATTTTTACCAGGTAACACAGTGCAGGGTTGATACACACTGCACCAGGTGCTTTTGGAGAGTCATTTGATGAGCAGGAAGCAGCTGGAGAGCCACACACCAAAACTCATCCACAGTGTAGCTCTGTGATTTTCAGGAGCTGCACTATCATATGCCTCATGCACACAATGCTGCAACATATCCTAACAGAAGGTTTAGGCAAGCTGACTTTTATTGCTGACAAATTGAGGCTCAAGAACATGTTGCAGTGCAATGGATGGCATGGAGCTGGTCATCTGTCAGACAGGATCTCAGCTCAGACTTTATTAATATTCATGGTTGGAAGGCTTCCTTGGATGTATGTGCCTCTTCAAAACATTCATTCCAGCTCACTATCGACACTTGAAATAGTGAGTTTTAGCAGCGTGCCTATAAAATAAATTCCCACCACAAACCTTCCTTGCAACAATGAAGTGAATGTTCTTTAGCATAGCTTGTTGTTGGTAATAAATTTAATTACCCATCTCTTATGAAAAACCAGGGAGAAACTGGGCATAAATTGTCACTGTTCTGAAGGGAGCAGGAAGGTCTCGGTGCTGCTGGAATCCATCCTCAGCACTGAGGAATATCTCCCAGTTTTCCCTGTGATGCTATTTCCATGTTTTCCCTGCTCTTTTCCCCCTTTAGCTGAGGCACTCCAGGCAGACAAGCAGAGCTGTCACCCCATGCAGAGAGGCTGCAGATGGCTCAGGACAGCATGGCCAGTGCAGGGTATGCAAGAGGATGTCGAAGATCTTTTCAGGTCCTAAGAGCTGGAACAACCAAGTCCTCATCCCATTCAGAGCTACTTCGGTGGCAATCCCATATCCTAAACTTTGCTGTCCCAGAGAAAGGGCTGGATCTCCTGAGAGTGATAAAATGCTCGGCCAGCTTCCTGAAGTGTCTCAGACACTATAACGTTGAAACACTTTAAAAGCCACCCTTGACAATATATTAAACTATTTCTGTCAATGCCTCCACAGCTCATCTGATAGATACTTATGGCTTCCAGCAACAGTCCTATTTAGCATGATTATTGTTTTCATTTTTTAAATGCACTCCATGCTCAGTTAGTGCTAGACACACCTTCATTACTCCTATCTGTTTGGAGGATCGCAGCCTCCAGACTGACATATGAGACATCTCAGGATGGCTGAAATGCAGTTCATTACGTGAATACATCACAGATCCTGGTAACATCAATTGCAGTAACAATTCTTAATGCAGCTAATAAGGTGTTAAAAGTCCCTACAGTTTTTTTAGTTATCTGACTTGTTTAAGATACCAAGCTGGGTTTTCATCACTTCTCAATTGGAAGGTTTAGCAGATTTAGGTTTTGTTAAAAACATATATATTCTGTAGGCATGCATTTTTTTCAGAGATCCCTCCACCCTTATAAAGCAAAGTGAAAAGTACGGGGGTATTACTGAGTACAAAATGATGTGCCAGTTGCAGCAAATACAGATTGCCAGGCACTTCCCTGATCATGGACAGCTGCAGAAGTTTATGTTACAATCCTACAAAC
The DNA here is from genome assembly GCF_009819655.1 of Sylvia atricapilla. Lineage (NCBI taxonomy): Eukaryota > Metazoa > Chordata > Aves > Passeriformes > Sylviidae > Sylvia > Sylvia atricapilla. The sequence continues at coordinate 27,108,803 of NC_089143.1, read as the reverse complement.
AACAAAAATCTGGACTACTTTCTTCTTTATGCCAGGACGGTTTAAAAGAGGAGCTGTTTGTCACATGAGGTATAGGGAACAGAATAAATTTAGCACTAAAGAATAACCATTCCAACATCCTGAAGTATTCTTACCCAATAATACACCTTCTGGATGGCAAGACTCATGCACTCTATCATTTTCTGTGGATCTCAACACACTGAATTTAGGTCAAAAGTGAGAAACTGGAGAGGAATGAATCTAGTTAAATTATATCAGATATTAATCTTAAATAACACCCCTCCACTCCAGTAGATTTTCCATGCACAAAGATTAAAGAAAAAATCTACTTGCTACACAACCGCATTTAGTCCATAAGAGCTCAGTAGTCTGCTGGGTCTGTGACTTCATCAGCACAAACACACCCTTTGATGGCTGAGTTCCGATCCTGAAATCAGGCAGCAAAGTTCCATGAGCATACATTATTGAAGTTTAACTCGTGAAGTTACATCCCAATGGATTGGTCCAGTGCTAATGGTTCCCTCTCTCCTCCGCCTTTGATTTATGTTTCTCACAAATCCTTTTTGAGAGATGAGAAATAAAAACCCATTTTACTCTCAATCTATTTTGTCCCTACTTCATTTTCCCTGAGAGCAGTCACCAGGGAGGTATCAATGACTGAAAATGGCCTGAAGAACCAGATACCGAGGAACCTGCTGGGGGCAGTACTGAGGATGGCACCGAGTAATCTGGGGGCAGATTTCCCTATATGTCTGCTTGTATCTGCTCTGAAAGCAAATAAGAAACACCCAGTTTCCAGACTGTCAGTACAGCACATTACACAAACATTAAATTCCCTTAAAAAATAAAAATCTCAGTGTCTGAGTTATAAACTTCTCCATGATAATGGTAATGGAAACATTTCTATGTTCCTACAGCTATAATGGGATTCCCATAGTAGTCCTACACTGTTTATGATGATGATAATTTAAATAATGCATTCCATATCTTTTACTTTTCCTCTTTTCTCATGGTGCTGTACACAGTTGGCATCCTTTCAATGACAAACACTGAGCAAAGTGCAGCAATAAATTATTTCCTCTTTGAATCCTTTTACTAAATGAAAAAATATCTATGCGCACATACAGCACCTTGAGTCCAGCTAGTTAATCAGCTGCATTATTATTGCCACCCACCTCCTCCTGTTAAAAAGCCAGATTTTTCTACCATTTGTGCTGCTTTTAATCCATAGGAAGTCAATTTTCCACTTATATATTAGTTTATTTTATATTTTCAAATTGATTCTACTATACATTGATTTCCTGTTGTGTGTATTGTATCCTGAGCTAGGATTATACATTTAGTAGAAGTGGATATTCCTGCCACATAAAGGTTGCTGCAGCTCTATAGGACCCTTATCTTGAAAAGGGAGAGTCCAATTTTATTGAAACGGCTAAAATCCCACTTAATTGAATTTTTTTTTTCCTAAGATGTACAAGCTTAGAGACTTTTGGTTTCCAATTCAACTTCAGCTTCTCGGTGTTTAAATTTCCAAACCCATAAAGGCCTTTATGAAAAAGAACTTACAAATATTGTATTTCTGATATGGTGAATTACTGGAGAAGCTCAAGGTAAGAAGCAGTGAAATATCAATAGTTTGTAGAACATCTTTTGATCGTGCCGTCTTTTCATGGCCTGTTTAACACATTCCTATGGAAAAAGATCATGTTTGAACCAACATTTTACAATGTTAGAGTCCTGAAATGCTGCAGAGCAGAATTAGGGCTGTGCACTGGAACAGAAAGAAATGCGCTACCTGAAAACATTTGATGCAAGAAGATGAGGCAACACAAAATCCTAGTTCCAGGGAAAAAATTCTGGCTCAGCTCACAGCCACCAGGGTTTTGTCCTCAATTCCAGGGAGTTTCAGCTCCAAGTGCAACACAAATTTTTCCTGATTAAACCACTGCTTATGTTGCCGCCACCATTAAATTTTAATAAACCATATCCTTGAGTGCCCTTACTTCTTACGTAGAAATATACCTCAGAGAATCTTTTTTCTTTTGTTTCAAAGAAAAGTTGCACCTCAGAGGAAGCATCTGGCCTCTGTAGTTTTACTCCTGAGTTTGATTCAGCCTCCTAGTTTTTCTCTTTGTCCACCCCAGACATAGCCATGCTTTCCTTCTCAGAGAATGCCATGATTATGACATCTGCCCTTACCAATATCAGGCCCAGACTCTGTAAGTGGGTCTGTGAGCACATTTGTACCACTGTCCACTTTTCAGCCAAGCTTTGTTGGGAAACCCCTGTGCAACAGGTCTGCAGCAGAACCAGAACCTTCACCAATACTTCCCTTCCCTGAGCACGTCTGCAGCTTCTTCCTGGGCACACTGATCATCCCACAAGCTGATGATGAACACAGCATGAGCAGAGATGTGCTCGGGAGAAGATGCAATAAGAGAGGTGTCCCACTGCCCAGAGGGAGTGCAAGCAGGCATGTGCCTGTGCTCCCACTGCAAAAGCTTTTAAAGATGAGTACAAAGTTTATATGTTGAACACTAAAGCTGACATGTAGAAACAGAATTAGGTAATTAAAGAAATGCTTAGATTTGAACCAAATTATTTTTGCAAATCCCAAGGGTCCAGTATTTATAGCTGTTCTACAGTGGAAAATTAGACCCCAAAACTTGTAGGTCCACAGAGATTGGAGAGCCAGGCCCCAAAGTGACTGAGATGCCAGGAAGCCACAGTGTCAGGATTTTCATGTGAGTTAGCCTCATTCAAAGCTACACAAAGCAAAGTGGAGCCCTGTCACCTTGAAATCAGCATCATTTTGCAACCATCTCCCACCACTGAATCTGCACAGCACACAGCAACAAAGACTGGTCCAAGTGGCTTGGAGAAGGCTTATGATGTGATTTCTGGCCTTCATTTTATAGGTACTTAAGAAACAGCTGTATAAAGCCCAGCATCTGGTAATTAGATTAGAGAGGGCTGAATGTGAGGCCTGAAGAATAAATCTTGCTGCCTGTTGTGCTTGCAGAAGGAGCTGCAGAGAATCTTTCCTGCCCTGGCAGAGCAGTGGTGGCTGGCCTGGGTTCCCTGAGGAGCTGAAATGATGGGCTGCTGCAGGGGGAAGAGAGGATCCCTTACCCTGTCAAGCAGATAAGGGGCAGTTGATGTCTGCTTCAAACCAGAAAAGAGAAAAATTTGGTTAATCTTGCTGGGCCAACAGCTCTGAGGAG
>NC_089143.1:26983079-27103079 GCF_009819655.1 Sylvia atricapilla | reverse complement strand
ATTTTGTGTTTTCAGTTCTTTATTATCATGTAGTGGGTTTTGCTTTTTTGTTTGTTTGGGTTTTTTGGGGTTTTTTTGTTTTGTGTGTGTGTGTGTGTGTATGTGTGTGTGTACTCCTTACCTAATATTCTACTGGGTGAATAATTTAGAAGCAACACTTCTAGTTTTCAAGAGCAACACCACCACAGCTGGTGATAAGGATTTTTCCCCCAAACAAGACCATATCTACAGTCACATCACAAATAATTTATAACACACAGCTTTGGAAACCTTTTAAGATGAGCTAAAATTACCATCCCACTTGTACTAGAACAAGCGCCTTCACACAGAGTAGGAAGGAAAAGGGGCAAACCAGAGATCTGACATAAATAAGTCAGTCCCAGAACCAGGATTAGTCTGCCCATGACCCTCCCACATAAACTCAGACATGAAATTTCTCATGAAAACTTCTATGTAATTTTATTGCTGGGTGTGCAGGCTTTTGCATACCCTGTGCTTTTAAAATGGACCACTTTTCTCATTTTTGCATCATGACAGTTACAAAAAAGTATTAATTTGTTTCTTGTCCATGTTGCACAGGTGATGCACAGGAATGATTCCTCTGGTCATCAACACTGGAAAATCTGTGCCCCAGGTCTCATTTTCAGCATATCTAGCAACTAAATAGGAGATGTGAAGAAGAGAAATCTTGTTACACTTTTGGACAATCAGCAACGCCCATGCTGAATAACTTGTCTTCATGTTTGAGCCCAGAGTTTAATCTTTACCATCGATTGCCTATAGCCATCTAAATCTACAGTCACCAAAATACTCATTCTGTGCAGTCCAGTGCTAATTTGGTAACCAGACAGACATCAAAGTGGTGTTTATGCGCCTTCCCCACACGCTCAAATGTTTCACTTTAAACTCCCTTCCTGTGAAAATTGAGCCTCAGGACTAGTTTGGCTGCCCAGTGCCCCATGGCTGAGGATGTGTGTTAGCTGTCAACAACTCACAAGCACAGCTAACCATTCATTTCCAGCTCCAGCTGCCTTCAGCAGTACCTGGACTCATTCTGACTGATTAAGCTAAAATTTAGGGTGATAAAAACATAACAGATTTGCCTCATCACCTGTGAAGCTGGCAGTTAATAACACTAGTAATTACCCATATGCTCCAAGAAAGAAAACTGCATGTGCAAATATGTGCAAATACCCAAGTACTGCCAGTGTGATTTATCTGGCTGGTTTAACCCTGCTATCTCTGTGTATTACACACAGAGCGTGTTTTACTTCTTTGTTTTTGATCCTCAACCTATGGATTTGCTCACAGGTACAATTTAACTTAGGGATTTCACATTACAGCAGCTATTTCCCCTTGTACAGTCCTGTCCTATGCAAAGAATACGTGGTGTTAATTACCGGGAACTGCAGCTCTTGAATTCGTGGGATAATTGATAATACCTGCATGCAGAAAATCCCCATCACGGTGTTTTAAAGATTCAGTTAATTAGACCTGTGTCTGGGCAATCAGGCATTAACCATTTGCCTTAAGACTCCTCCTTCAGGCTCTTTCAGAAACCTGTTATTTAGCTTTTAGGGGTGATTAGTACAGAGAAAGCCAAGGGAGGAGGGCTGCCTGTGAGATGTTGTCACAAGGGAATAAGGAGCCCTTTGTCCTGTCAGGAACTATCCTAACAAAACATTCAAATAGGATTTAATCACTGCAGTGGTTGCCCACATTGCTCTTAGGGTTAGATACCCCCATAAATCATGCATAGCTTGGAGTCAAGGGTGCCTTGAAGTTGTTCACAGCTGACTCTCTGCTGCACAGAGCAGATCGAGATCACTTACTGCTTTCCATGGGCTTTTTGGTGCAGCCACTCTGACTCCTTTATTTCTTGAAAACCTAGCAAACCACAGAAAGCACTCAGGAGTGCTTCCCTTATAAGCTCTGGTTTGGCTGAAGAACGTTAGCAGCTCAAAGCAGAATAATTTTGTTACTGATCTTATAGCTCATGTTTGATTACATACCGGTAGAAGGGAAAGAAATGATCATCACTTTTTATGTTATAAGGAATCAAAATCAATTTTCTTTCACATTTTCCCTTTGCAATAGATATTCTGCCTAAATATGGGTTTAATCAATTTTTTAAACAAGCAAGACTACTTCAAGTAGAGTGATACCCAGTGATTAATTTTGAGCTTTTAATGATACAGTTATCAGTCATGAAATTCCCATCATCATATTCGCATGCTTCAACCATGGCCTCAAGCCTAAGGAAATGACAGAGTATTTCAGTTTTGTTTCTTCTATGAAAGTCACAGGGGTTGTTTGGGGTGAAATATGTGACGTAAACAACAGAACAGGGAATTGTATTGAAATTACTAAATTTCTTTCCAGATTCACAAACCACCACGACACAACCCAGTGAGCAGAGCAGTAACCACCCTTGGCTGCTCTTAAGCTGATCCTTTCAAAGCAAAATGCTCCATATTGAATTCTTGAGACACCTGACTTGCCTGACACCTGACCATGGAAAAGTGACCATGACCCAGCACTCAAAATAGCCACAATGCCTTGGAGTGTAAACTGTGAAGACTTTGTAAAAACTGCAAATGGTTTCACAGGGTTCACAAAATTCAGCATGATACCACTCTTACCTCGAAGAATGCTTTTCTGCACACAGCTTCTCTAGAGACTTCCTTTTCCTTTTCAGATATTTCAGACTAATAAGTCAATAAAAATGCCAAAAAGAGTGAGCAAAGTAATTAAAAGTAATCACTGGTAAAAATGCAATTGTTTAAAGTATAGAGCTCTGTTACAAAATGTTCCATATCCAAATATCTGAAAATTAAAAACAGATTAAAAATAACATAGAACTTTTATTGTCTGAAAAATACAGGTCAATATAGAAATAGTACTATTTAATCTAAAAGAAAAAAATCATGGGCTGATTTTTTCTACACCAAGCATGTAGCTCTACATCCTAGCAAAACCATTGCTTAAATTGTTTTCTTAACGATTAATATTTTTGTGGCGTATTTTTCTGCACGTTATGGAAATAAAACTGTTTTCCAACTCTCCCAAGCTATAGCATTCCCAGTCACAGGATTTCAGCATTGACAATTCCATCACATCTTTTTATACAGAACCACTTCAGCCAAGAGGATTTCTTCCAGTAAACCTAACTGGCAAAGTTTAATTAGCAATAGCCAATGTAGCAATTACACATGCAAAGTGGCTAAACATGCAAAAATCAACAGATAATCCAGAGACAAAGTTTACTTAAAATCATATATATGCAACCAGAAAGCCAAAATTATACAAAAATTGTATAACCTGTCCTTCCCCCAGGAACACCAGGAAAACTAGAGCAGTGTAGTCTAACCTTTCCCACATACCATATAGATAAAGCCAAACGCAAATGGTATTGGAATAACTTTGGAACCAGCACCATTCATTCTTCTGTTAGGCTGAATGGCTCATGAGCCTTCCTTCGTTTATTGCATGCAGAGACTTGTTTGCACCATTGATTTCAATGGTGTAACTCCTGATTTATGATGATCAAATATGTAAAATTTATTAATCAGCACTGCAGTATTTGTTAAAATACTAGTGGTGTCTGTACACATTATAACAACTGTAAAGACAAAGGGTAGGATAATTTGATTTGCACAAATTTAATATACCAGAATCAAGCCCAGACTTCATTTCAAAATATTTTAACTTAGTCTGACTATGTTGACTTCATCAGAGTTGTTCCTGAAGGACATGAGATAACTTGAACAGAGAAACAGGCATTATACATAAGCTAACTCACAGAGCAGTATTTATTCTGTATTCTTTTTGCAAGAATTTATAATTACGAAGTCACTTGGAGGGCTGAGGCATTGCTTGCAGGAACCAGTGTAGCTCCACTGGCTTGAGACAGACACTGAGCCTAAGTGTCAAAGATAGGCCCTTCTATGAATTTGAAACTAAAGGTTTTTTCCTAGGAGCATAAATTAATAAATACTTATTACTCCTCTTCCCTCCCTCTCCCAAAATCACTTTAAAAAACTGAGTTTCCTTTTCTACCCAGTAACAAAACCGTGGTATTCTGGATTGTAAAATCCTGTTTGTGTTATGAATGGCATGTCACATTTGGCAAGGCTACACCTGCAAGGGAAGGAATGAAGGTTGATAGAATTTACCCCAGGTTTTGCAATGTCAGGCACCTTATAAATTTGTAAAATGCAAGGGCAAGATCTAAGGCTTATTTAAAAAAAAGTAACAGAAAAAAGTAGAATACTGAATGAAAAAATATTTTTGCAGACTTGTCTGAAGGTTTATAAGGATGTCAAGAGGAGCATGACACTGTTATTGAGAACACACATGGCTATTGGCATGCACAAATCTCAGCTTATGCTGTGGGCACCAGTGAATTACGTTCCCCATTCTGCAAAAAGCTTTGTGTTGTGATTTTTATGAAAGTTCAAGTCAACGCAATATAACCCCCAATGAAGCACTGATAATATAAGGCTGTGCTCACTGATGGGGAAACTGGAGTCTGAAGACTCAAAGACCAAGAAAATTATTTTTGATATCTTTTTTCACCTGGTCCCATGTCTCACTTGAGGAATAAAACATCTTAGAGACATGCTACTACCTTTTGGCTTTTTCTTTTACCTTGAGAACAGCAGTTTAAACTGGGGAATGAGAGTCACGACATTTTTTTGGAAGTATCCTGGAAATCCAGTCAAAAAGCTAAATCTGATCCTGACTTTTACTGGTTGTTGAGTCTACAACATTCTGTTTCAAGACCCATGAGCTGGGTCTACGATTTGCTGCAATCAAATACATGCAAACAATTCAAAGCCCATAAACTGCAGGGAAACCAATAGACACACATCACCTCCTCCCAGGACCCTCCCCAGACTGAGTTCTTCCAGTTAGCTTTAATGGAAGCATTTTCTATTGCTGGAAAACTTAAGACAAGCATTGTCTACCATTAAGAAAGAAATTCCCAGCAGAAACTCTCATTTTCTCCTCCAGGCCTTTGTCAGTCAAGCAGGGAAATCAATAAATCCTGAAAATAAAAGAGAAAAACACTAGATAAGGTTCTGACTCTGGAAAGGAAGGAGCACTATAAAAATCCCATGAGCTCTACCCAGCTCTCCACATCAGGGTTGTGCTTCAGACACTGTCACTGTGACCAAGGCTGTTAAAACCAGCTCCAGTGAATCACTGAGTAGCTCCCAACTTCACCTGAGCTGCCCACAAACTGTGCCCACTTGCTGATGCCTGGGACATACTCAAGCCTTCCACACGCAGATTTGGCAGCTGGTACTCAACGCTTTGCCCCACCTTTCAACCACTTAAGGATGTCAGATCCACGCCCCCACTCACAAGGTTGTCTTGCCCTGAATTTGCACAAAAGGACAAACACATGTGGCTCCTGCCCAAGGAGGATAAATTGTTCTTGCTATCCCACATCTTTTAAGGGATCCTATGTGAAAAACAGCTGATGAGTGAAGGGAAGCACAATGATATTCTCTTTCAAGGCATATGGATTCTTTAGAGCCCCTGCTATTAAGAAGTCCTTGCTCCCCACGGTGCTCTATTTATCTCTTTGAGCAGACAGAATATATACACTCTACCAGGCAACTCACAAAGCCATTTTAATAGCAAAATGTAATTCCTCAGCTCTAGAAAAATGAAAGTGAAAAATCTATGAATTATTACAAACCTCTGGCCAGGCAGCAGTGCCCTGAACTGTAAAGGCTTTTTTCTTGTGCTTAAGTTACCATGGAAGATGAAATACTCATGCATGCATACTGGCCAGTAGAAACGGGCATTGCTAGCTGTGTATAATCTACAAACACTTTTTTCCCTGGTTTATAACCTATCTCCACTTCATAAATGGAAAAAAACCCCAAGCATCCTCAAATCCAAAAATGGTTTAGGTTTTTCAGTTTATAAGAGGAAAGTTTCTCAGTCAATGTTTACTTTTTTCCAAAATAATATTCAGGATGATAAAGTTATTTGTGAGAATGTATCAGATTATGCATTGTATTGCTGTGTGAAAATAAAACTAATTTCTGTTACAATGAAGTTGTTTTCTGCTACATGAATATCTTTCAATACATCTCAACTCTAGACCATATTATTTTGCAGCCTGTTATCTGGTTGACTTTCTCAAGGATTACTGCGAGGCTTGGCAAATGCTGAACTAAATGCTGACTAAATTCCTCCTCTAGAAAAAAGTTCATTTTCTAAATGCTGATAAACCAAAGTTTCTTTCTAACCGGTTGATTCTTGAAACTGACCATAGGACAACACAGGTGAGTGTCAAGGAAGAAAATGAGGAGGCAAAGATGAAAGCTAAGAGGGAAGGATGCTTTAAAGGAGAAGACACCAAACTGAGTGTAAAAGTCCTAGACCCTGTCAGAGACATCTGAGGTGACACTGAAGGGCTGCGCCTCAGGCAGTACAATACAGATGGACCATGGACTGTACAGCCCTTAAACCTATCCAGGCAAAGAAAGAGTAAGGAATTAAACAGCATCACACTTACCCCTTCGGAAGTGTGGGGAATAAATCCTACTGTCAGCATAAGGATCATGTGTTTCACAAAAGAGAAACAGACACACAGGTGCTGCCCTGTGGAGGGAGCTGTAAGAAGCAGAGATTCTTGGTGCAGGTCCTGCTGTGCCTCTTGCCCATCCTGTGCACCCAGGGGTGCAAAGGAGCATGTGAGCCTCTAAGGCTGCCTCCCAGAATTGCAGGTTGTGTTTGGAAGGGACTTCAGGAGATGATCCTGTCCGAGCATAGTTGAGCAGCTGAAGAAGAGTTACCAGTATATCTGTATCACCCAGAACAAGAGTCCCAAGACCATTCCATATGGCTTTTGATTTTCTGAAAGGATGGAGATCTGTTTCTTCCCAGCTGTCTCTCTCTTCATCTGCTGTTAGAGGTATTCTAGATCTAGCTACCAGGAGATATCTATCATCTAATAAAACAACTGGTTGCATAATTTCTTATATAGTGTGAGCATAATGATTGCAAAGATTGGCTGTATTAATTCTAAACCATGAAGAAAACCCGTCCAGATCTCTGATAGTTTCATCACTATGTTGCACAACCAGAACAGATTGGAGGGCTATGGAATGGTTTTCTGGCCCTGAGGACTGAGAAAGTAGAGCAGAAACTTTCATGCTCATAATAAGGCACACAGGGGCAAGACCCCAAATACCTCAAACACACCATACAACTCACACTGTGAGTGTTGTCCTTTCAATGTGAAACAGTTTTTCATTACCCCAAGAAATGACAGTAAAATAGCAAAGTTTGATTCAATGTCCTCCTGCTGGAAATCAGGGAAACAACAACATTTTAAATCCTGTGCAAAACAACTCAAACAACTCAGTTTGCCATGTTTGCTAAGCCAGAAGCAGAACCCAGGCTAGGAGAGGTCTACTCCAATGTGTCAAGGCACTCCTTTCATCGTCAGTCTTCACAAAAGAGAAATGTATTTGACATCTTCACCTTCTTTGATTAAAACATTTGCATTCCAACTTGTTTGGGGTTAAAAAAGTATTAGGAACTTAATATTTCACATTGGTTTTGGTCTGTGAATTTTTGAATCATCTAGAGAATATGAGCTCCTTGATGAAAAGTACTATTTTGTGTTATGAACCAGAAAATAATGGCCTATCAGACTACAGAAAGTGGTCTAAAGCATCTATCTTTAATCTTCTTGTGTAAGTGTTCTAGACACTGTAATTTCCAATAACAATAATGGAATAAATACCTCATTAACCCCTTTAAAGCTTCCAACACCATGACAATATCTAAATGAACTGTCAGAGGAACAGGCATTGTTCAGCAAGACAGCAGACCAGAAAGTTAATATTGAGCTATACCCCAATGAAGTAACTGAAATGTATTCTCTTCCTCAACAACCTGATGGCTTATGTATTGTCACAAAATGCAGAAGGAAAAATATCAAATAATGGTCTCCTAAGTTCATAAAGCACCTGACATTCCAGATCAGCTTTGAAACAACCAATAAAAAATGCATGAATAAATTTTGGAATGGAATGTTTGTTTGGAATTTAATTCATGGAAGAGCCACTGATTGAACTTCATATTTACACAATTCTGATCCATAAACCTTTTGATATTACACTATTCCAAACATAAATTAGTGTTCTGACAGACTAATACTCATTGCTGAGCTGAATGGCATAGATATCTATTGAATAGGAAGTAAAAGCATAATATCTAGTATAAGCAGAATATTCACATAACAATAAAAAGTATAGATTTGGCTTCAGGGAGCAATTCATGGTGCCTGAACACATCAGAAAGAACAACAGGAAACTTGTGCAAAAAAAAAAGAAGATTTTAATTATTAGGTCTAGGCTTATGGTAGAAGCATCCACATCAAAATCAAAGCCTGTGGGTGAAAAAAAAAATAGGACTATATTATACAGGGCACTGGACATTCTATTGATTGCAGCACCATGGTAATAGTCACTGAGGTAAATGCACAGCAAAGAGAAAAAGAGAACAGGGAAAATAAAGGAAGGAGAAAGAGCTCTGCTTTGCATGCAGGTGGGGAGAACATAATATCAATGATGAATTCTACCACACGGCTCTGAGAAGGATTTTCCCCATGAAAGGGTGGTGGGGAGGTTTCCTTGAAGGAAATATATAATTCTAAACAAAATTTAGGCTGAGATTTTTGACCAGACTTTTCTAGATGTAAAGTATGGAGAAATAGACTGTTTTTGTAATATCCTAATGCTGCCTGGGGGAATGCAAGTTCTAGCCAAAGGGTTGTGTGTATTGATATGCATGGGTTTTAATTGAGAATTTTGAATAGAGTATGTTCCCAGCTCCTGGGAAAGAATAAGGAGGTCTCTATTTCTTTTTAGATAGAAGCGATTTTAAAAATAAAAAAGAATCCCTGTTTTGTACTAGAAAAGCATCCTTAAAACGACACCCCAAACATGTGGAAGCCCATAAACAGCTTGGAAAACTGTTATATGAGTAAGACTGAACAGAATTTGCAGAAATTCCAGACAGTTGCAAATCTGTGGCCTTGAAAGCCACCAGACCTTTTCTTGTGGCATGTTCTCCATCACTGTAGAGAGGCTCCTCTCCTAAGATGATGTAGAATCGTGTTTAAATAATGGCAACTGACTGAAAATCATACTTTTCTCTCTGTGGTGAGTGGAAAAGTGAACAGTTTGGGGGAGGGGAGGTGTTTGAATGTCTCATTTTTTTTTCTTTTTCTCTTTTTATTTAGTGCATATTAATAAAATCTATCTGTTTTTACTTTTAAGTTGTGCCTTTTTCACCTTTTTCTCCCAAAGTCCTATCTTCCAGTTCATAAACAAAATTTAACAAATGTGAAACCACAACATCATCTAATTCTGATGCAACACTGTTAACTTCAGGAAAACGAGGATATACAGCCCATAGAAACCAGCTTATGTCAATCATGGCTTGAAATAGATATTAACTTTAGAATACATTTTTGAAATTGTGGGTTTTTAGGATCGTTGTACAGATGACATAACACTATCTGGTCTACAGACAGCTCTGAGACTCTCTCTTGAGTTAGCAGCTAAATGGAGATACCAAAGGATGAGTTTAAGCTATAAACTTCAGAATTGATAACCTTATTACCCAAAAAACCCCCCACCCCAGAACTAAATATGTCACTTGATGCCTTGATCTTTAGCAACAAGTATTTTTGCATCACTCTTATTTTTAACCTCTTAGAGACAATAAAGCAGCCCCTACGGTGCCTGTGTGTGAGAAATGAGATTGTTATCATGAATAAATAGCATCTTTATGAAGGGATTCTATCCAGAGCTGCTTGTTTTCCACTTGATACTTCTATCGCCAAAGTCTTTCAAATTGCTTTGAGAAGCTGCTCATAACCAGAGTTATGAACAGCATAGCAACCGGTTTCTGTGGTTTTTTGTTGCTTTCAGTGGTCAGGTACTGCTGTGTAATCAATAGATGAATGAAACAAAAATAGTTTGTTAGACACTTAGAAATAACATCACCTCCTCCTTAGCTGTAGTAAAGGGCTATACAAAATGCAGAGCAACATTAGAAACAACAGAATGAAAGAGACCAAAGCTCCTCTCCTTCCATCACCTCCCTGCAGCTGGGAGAGATCTCTGCTTCTGACAGAGTCAGAGTCATCTTTGGACATTGATAAAGTTTTCCTCAGTTGACTCATTAAATCACCTCAAAACTCACTTATTTACTGACTGAAATGAACCAAGTTGTGTTAAATGGCTGAAGTTTTCATTAAAAACATCTTGCAGCCCACAGCCCCAGGGCTGTCACTGTCTCTCTTTTGTTGGATGTCTCCTGGAGCATCATCAACTGAAGGGGACCAGGGATAGAACAGAGCCCTGGCCTTTCTGCCCTCCAAATACTAAGACAGTCTGATTGCCCCAGTGTGCTGCACTGAGGTTGATGCTTATGATGACAAACTAATGACATTTTGATATTGAACATCTCTAATACGGACCAACATGGGTGTAAAACTTTACACAAACTTTTGGACAGAGTAAGTTTTCACCACAGTTCTCAAATGAGCAAAACTGTCATTGGAAGGGTTTTGTTCCTTTGAACAGGGATTTCTGCCAGCATCTTTCTCCCCAGCCCTCCTGTCTGCTTGGGGACTTGAGCAGACCCACTTGCACCCCTGTCACCACGATTCTGCCAACCCACCTGAGCACAACAGAGAATAAAGCCCAAATGGGTACATGGCAGCATGGACAAATATTTTGCAAAGATGGTGTTTGGAAAGTTTCACTCTCCTTTCTTTTATCCTTCCTACTCTTCATCATCTTGCCTTTCACCTTCACTTACATTGCTGGGGAAGCACTTCCTTCTTTTGGGGACAGCCTGGTTTTGGTTGGTATCAGAATGCAGCAGAAATTGAATTCCTGTGCATTAATTCACCAGCAGTCCAGCTCCTAATACCTTCTCATGCCCTTGAAATTTCTGTGGTTTTCCACAGCTTTGCCCTGGGGCCGTAGTCAGGAACAATTAGGTAATACTTAATAACACGGGATGAGCTTCAACTGGAGAAAGATGGATCCAGCTTGCTTGGCTGTTTGAATCCAAATGCCTTGCCAGGTCTGCTCTCTCTTCTATAGGGCTGCATTGAGATTCAGGAAACCATGTTTCCCCAGGGATTGCTCTGATGATGCAAAGAGAAGGTCAAATATGAAACTCTGCAAACAGTCTCCTCTGTGACACACACCCTTTTGTGGAATATGTGTCCAGGTCATAGGATCTGTTTTCAGGGTTTGAACCACACTCTGCAGTGTTAAAGAAGGCAGGATGGTTTCCAGACTTCATCATTTGCATTAGATATACTTTTTTGCCCAAATTCTGTGACCTGGTCAATAAGCAATTAGCATTTTATGACAAAGTGCAAGTGGCAGTGTTAATAGCAGTTTGTAGCTACATGCACACATGAGAGCCAAGAATAATTTTTATGACTCTAGTAGAAGTGTGTGTAACAAACAGAAGTCAATTTTTATGGCCATAATGATTGTACGCTCTCAATGCCTGTAGAAAATAGCTTTACGCAAATCAGTTAATTAGCATCCAAGTGCACTTGCTCACAGACTGTTCAGCTGTTCCAGCCAATACTTGGAGAAGCATTCAAAAGAGGTTTAATACACTAAAAAAAATAAATTACTAGCCAGTCAAAATCTAAAATGTGAAGTTCTAGTCTAAATTCCACTTTAAAACAGTGTTTTACAATTTCTTATGTCATTAATTCTAAAATTTATAGCAATGGGCTTTTTAAAAACAGAGTTTTAAACCTGAAGATAATAAAAATTTATTTGGTTATTGCAATGACACCAAGTACTTCAGCTGAAAACTTCAAACCCTCTGGATTTTAGTATTAACATTTATATTACCTCCATCTTGACCTCTCAGAATTGCATTCAAAACAAACGAGCTAACACTCCTTACAGCAATGTTATCATATTCTGTCCTTTATCATTTCTCTTGCTAAATATTTTCTTCCCCAAGACTCTCAAACTGATTTAATATCCTTCCTACTTAGCCTCCATCTTATGCACAGAAGCACAAGTCCTTTGCATCAATTTAAAGCCAAAGTGATGAATGGAATTTAATGATCTTTTTTGTACAGTTCTGTATAACACTAAACAATGGCCAATGCATTCATTCATGATCAGTTTTTTGCCTTGTTTTTAATTAGCTTCCTATCTGAAGGGATGGTGTGAAAAATTGCACCTTGGGCTTCACTACATCTTTCTTTTATAAAATGTATGTACAACAAATAAAAAGCACATTTTAACCTACCAGCTACCTATTACGTTAAATGTCATTACTACTAAAGACTGGCAGCTCAGCTAACAAACGCCCTCGTTATTTTATTCCAGCTCTACTTTGGGTATAGTCAATCAAATCACACTTGATTTATGTCAGATGCTAACAAAATACAGTATAAACAGAGCCATTGAGTACAATTCAGTGATTCTGTGTTTATTCAGCTCTAAGCTATGAAGCTAAAGTGGATACCATTTATAACCAAGACATGCATTCTTCATGGCCATAAGAGTTAGCAGGCCATAGCTGGAGCTCTTTTAAGCCTGAGAGAATATAAAGTGTTCCTATGAGCAGACTCAATTTTTTTAAGTATACAAATTAATAACTTATATAAAGATAGAAAACATTACCATGACATATATAATTTCTTTTTTTTTTTTTTCCTATTTGAGAAAGTTGTTTGATGTATTTAAAATAACCTAATTTGCAATGTACGCCTCATTATTAATGGTCAGTGATTTTAGTACTTTCCAAAGGTGACTTTCTACAAGGAATGGCTGTTAGGAGTGTGTCTACATTACACTTTCAGTCACACGGGTTATTGTGAGGGGGTTTTATGCTTTGTCTTGACGATTCTGTACATCCGGGCTATTGACCTGGGGAAGCCCAGTTTGGTTGTGGAAAATTACAAGAAAGCCAATTGTGCTCACTGAATGATGGAAGAGCCACGAGCAATATTTCCTGCATGTCAGCTGGAAACCCTTCCCAGAGAGTTCAGCACACCAATTCCTCTCCTCACTGCTCTCTACTTTCAACAATTCTTTTTACTCAAGAGCTGTAAGCTGATATATATATTATACAGAAAAGACTGAGGCAGACAAGGCTGCAG
This sequence comes from Sylvia atricapilla, assembly GCF_009819655.1. Lineage (NCBI taxonomy): Eukaryota > Metazoa > Chordata > Aves > Passeriformes > Sylviidae > Sylvia > Sylvia atricapilla. Next base: position 27,089,881 of record NC_089143.1, on the reverse strand, counting down.
TTCTGAACGCAGCTCCAGTTGTCCTAGAAAGGAGATACTTTAAAACTAGGTATTTCAGGGCTATGATGGATGTCTTGAAGTGCATCATTTTCAAGTGGCTGTTATGCCACTTGAGAAAGGATAGGAGAATTCTTGTTAGACATTCTCCAAATTGTGCCTTTAGGTATACCCAGAAACATAGTTTATGGGAGGAAAAAAAAAAAAAAAAAAGAAACAGGAATTTTTTAATGATAAATCTCTTAGAAAGCATTTCTGGCAAAAATTCTATTGAGTCATGCACAGAAGAAAGCAGATCCACATCTCTCCTGTGTTTAGTAATGATTTACCAGAATTAGCATGGAAAGGTCAGCTAATGACAGCAGACACTCCCACTGTTTCACTGCTACTTCAGATCCTGAGACCACTCAAAAACCAAGAGAAGTGGATGGAGGTGTTTTCCATGAGTTCCTGACAGCATGAGGACACTGTGAGATAGACAAATCTGGATGGTTTGCCAGCCATGTATCCTTATTTCAAGATCCAGAGGGCAAATTATTCATGGCATATTTTTTGCAGAAAAACATAGGGGGAAAATAATTAATTCATTGCTTTCTGCCACTTTAAACCAAATCTTTCCCCTTGCTCGAGGCCAAAGTCACCAATGTTCCACAGATTGTAGCACATGTGCAATCTTGAAAAGTCTCTATACATGCTCAACATCATTATGGAAAATGTCTTTTAAACACATTGCCTAACTTGGCAATCAAAACTGACAATTTCCCCAATTAACATGCTGTAATGGCTACATTAAAGTTTCCATTGCACCATCTAAAAATCCCTGAACTTTACAAGAAACAGATTAATACTCTCATGAAGTTCAAAAAGCAGCCAAAACCTGGACATGATTTGTCAAAGCAGTGCAGTAACAAAGGAAGAAATGGAAAGGGAGTTCTCTCCCTTCTGCTTCATTGATAGAGGGAAATGCTATAGCACTATGAAGCACCAGGGACTGGTGTTTCCAGAAGAGATCAAACCTGAAATGTGGTGGCAGAACAAAAACAAAAAGGGGGAAAAATTTTTAAGTACATAGATTCCAGCCTGTGACAGCAATCCCTATGGGATATAAACACTACAGACTAGCAAGATTTAATTCAGAAATATCAGGCAACAGAGGGAGGGATGGACTTTTCCAGTCCATCTGGAGCAAGGACAATGTCTTCTTCCATGAGAGAACCACTGGGAACCAGCAGGTGCCAGAGATATGAGCTAGAAATTAAGATTATGGGGAGGAAGATGGAGTGTTTATTTTTGTTTCTTTATTTCACCAAGGGTTGACCTGTTAAAATAATGGCAACACAGCATTGAAATGATCCTAGGTCTCTGTCAGACAAATCATGGCTCAACGTATTTTCTCTCAGTTACATCAGAATGTATGAACTTGCAACCTTGGCCCCAGCTCGTTTAATGGCACACTGACAGGGCAAGAATAATTCACAGGTTGAGTTAATCAAAGGTGAAAAGGGAGAATCAGTAAATGTCGTATCCTTTTGCCACTTTCATCAATCCGACTAACTGAATTTGAGCTAAAGCTTGGCAAATTTTCTGCAAAGGGAAATTAATATGTAACACATCTGAGGCTTGGTGCTGGCCAGCAAAATTGGAAAGCCGGCGTTATATCAGAGGGCGATTATTGGGGGAGAGAATGGCCAAAGCTGAGATAATCAGAAAGAAGCTCCTGCGTGTCTCTCTCCTCTGATAGCACTGTGACCCTCCCAGCCCTGCACCTGAGTAGAAATCTTTCTACTTTTCAATTTTTCCCCATCAGGAATATATTCTATTGCCCATTTCTGTTGCCCACACATGACTGAATCAATTCAATTACCTTGGAAAAGTTGATACATATTCAGGCCATGAAGACACTCAGGATAGAAAGAGAGGAAAAGAGACAAAGAAATCTGTATTTACCCAATAATAAGTTTCATTTGGAGAAGGTTTGAAAACAATTCTCCCTCGCATTTGTCCCTGTCAGATCACATTATTCACAAATGAAGTTTACAAAATATCAATTCAATTTCAATAAGAGAGCCTGAATCCCAACACACGAGGGCTGAATTTACGAAATCATAACACTTGAGGGGACCCTGGTGGCTTCCAAATATTTTCCAGTCAGAGGTAATCAAAAGCAGACCGCTGAATACTAATACATTCAATTTCACCCCTTTTGTTCGCATCTGTTCCCTTATAATACTATTTTCTACACTTCCAAATCACTGATGATGGCAGTTTGCAGGAAAAAAATGTGCAGGGGGAGGGCATCATATAGCTCAACATTTTTGTGAAAACACACTCCAATATGTCCAATTAATCAATCTACTGATGAGCAAACCCATGAGCTGCAGTGTGGAAAAGAAAAAAAGCATGATGTTTCCCATAAGCCATCCCAGACTGTTTTCTAACCACATTCTTATCCCACAGTATGCCCCAGAACTTGCTGATGGCATTAAAATTTGAAAATGATAAAATAAATATGGTTTCCTCATCAATGTGTCTTCAGCTAATGCCCCTGTAAAGAGAAGAAACAGAACACCAGGTCCAAGAAAGTATCCAATGCTTTCAGCTCCTGGTTTCCTATGAGTCAAAACCATCATGTTTTCTTGAACTGGCACTGGATTGGGCTCTTCATGACAATAGGACACAGATACTCCAGAACAAACTACATCATAGGGTCTGATGGATCGAAGTTTCCTTCAGCATTTAGTGCAACAGCTTCCACCATGCTTCTTGAAGATCAGCAATCCAAAACTCATCCATGAACATGAGGAAAATACAGTGTTTCATGATTTGCCACTACTACTAAGAAATGCTGATGTAAAATTTATTACAGTTTTAGTATTTCAGTGAGTTCTAGTCAAAATGTAGAGCACATCACTGCATCCTTCACTAACTGGTGATCAGCATATGATAGGAAAATAAGAAAAAACTTTAATGAGTTTCATAGAAGTTTAGGAGAGAAGTAACTCTAGTTCTTCTCATCTTCCTGGTGGCAAATGTGTCATTCAGAAAGTCTGTTACACCAGAAAAATGTAAGATTCTTTTGTCTCTATTCCCCTGAAACAGGAATGCATGCAACAAGCAGGAACCCAGTCAAGAGTCCAAAAAATGATGCAGGGGTTATTTGATGTGTCCAGTGGCCAAACCATTCTCCATGCTGCAAAGAGAGACAACAGATCTTCAGGCCTTCCTTCCAATTAGGTCTGCAAGGAAATTTTTCAGCCAAAGTGACTTCCAGCAAACACTTGACAGAATTACCTCTGCCACCTGAGTATGGGTCCATGTGCTTGGTGTCATGAGTCCTCAACAGTGAGTCTCTGGTTCTTTGGGGAATAGAGAAATACGATAATACCCTCACAGAAGTTTAGTTGTGCACTGAGTAAATTCATCAGTGAGGTCACAGTGCAAAGGTCAACTGGCAAGGTCTCTCTGGGGAATTGCAAGAGTTATGATTAAGACCAGAGTCCCTCAGGATAAGGACCAGAAGGGCCAACTGCAATTGCATGACCTGACTTGCTGCTTCTGTATGCTCACAGGCCAAAGTATTAAAAAGGTGCAGCAGCCATGCTGATGCCCTACTGGTTTCCCCAGCATTTATGCTTTCACAGGTTGGATGGACATTGCATATTAAATTTCTCTAGCCTCAGTTCCCAGTCACCGGCCTTCACCAAGCCCTGGCCAGCAAGGTGGAGGAGTCCCCAGTATCAGCAGTCTCATGGGAAGGTTAAACACAAAATCTATCATGCTTAAAGAAGAAGTCAGTTACAAACAGAATGGTTGACACTATCTGCCTGTGCATCTCTTTTTTATGGGATGAATCCACTGAAAACTCTAAAGAAACCTCCCTATGATGTTTGGGACAACATCAGATCTACCTAAGCCTCTTCTGGCAAAATCAAAGAGTCTATGCCCTCAGGCACTCTCCCCTATTGTATCCTTCTATTACTGTTTCACCTACAGCTGACTTGAACTGAGCCTGCAGGTGCGCAGTGACAATAAAAAGAATGTATTTTCTGAAGCTGAACAGTACCATGGCTAGCTATAAGTCTATGATTGAATCTATCTGAAGGTAGATGAAGGTAAGATTCATTGATGCACTAGTCAGCTGAAAAACTAATTCTGCCACATTCATGGGATACAAACTGGCCCTGATTACTCAAAACCAGCATTTGAGGATTATTTGTACCTGTAAGATTTGCCTGAAATGGGAGTCATAACTTAATATTTAAGGAAAAAAAAAAAAAAAAAAAAAAAGAAGCCTGAGGGATGCCACCAGCCAAAATTGCTTCCAGAGGATACTCAATCCTATGTGAACACAGTGAAATAATTCTAAAAGGAGGACAAAAAGCTATAAGATTTGCCCAGAGCAAGAGGACTAGAAGTTCCTGAAGTTCTGAAATTCCTCCACATCACTGTTTCTTCTGGATAAAGCTTATCTTTAAAAATTTCATCTTGATGCAGAAAATTAAATATACACAAAGTGACACAGTGGTACATGTCCATCTATGTCTGTGGTAAATTTGAGAACAGACCATTGAGAGAATTGTATGTTGATTGTTCTCTCTCCTGGAAGCATCCAAGGCCAGGTTGGATGGGGCTCTGAGCAACCTGGTGCAGAAAAAGGGGTCCCTGCCCTGTCAGGGGGGTTGCAATGAGATGATCCTGAAGGTCCTTTACAACCCAAGCTGTTCTACGATTCTATTATTATAGGAAAAGACTTGAAAATAAGTTTCATTTATAACTATGGCACGAGGCTGAAAAATGCAGTGCAAATTGCTTGGCATGAAATTTTACTTTTAAGCTTATTCCATTACAAAAATCTTCACAGACTTCTTTCCCAATTTGCCTTTTTCTGGCTCTACATGGAAAGATAATCAGTGTATTAGCCACATGCTGTTATAAAAATGGTTTTATATTTTGCGAAATTGTGCCAGGACAAAAACAAATAGGTTAGCTTAATTTAACATTTACAGGTTATTGTGAACTATCAAACCAATACTTGCAAAAAAATTATATTAAAATGGTGGTTAATCTAACAATTTACAAAGCATTCCATTTTAAAAACATAGCAATTGCTGTTCCTAGCTTGGTCAAGACCACATGCTGTGCAGACACCTATTAAGGAATCCAAGCTTTTCTTAATGTATTAGAAGAATGAAAATGTGTAATTGGAAAAAAAAAGTGAAAATTCTCCACAAAAGGATTTTGCATGGAGACATTCTTCAATGGATTATTGTTATCAGTTTCACCATATCAACTAACAACAATGTTCAAGTCTATATTTTTTATATTATATTAGGAAAAAATAAACATCTAATGGTATTTTGAGGACATTTAAACCTCATCATTATTGTCTAAAATTGATCTTGGTGTTTCTGCTTCATACAACAAGCTGCTACACTTATTTTGTCAACTGTTAAAGCCAGTTCCTCCGGGAAGCCAAAAGAAAAATATGGCATAAATTGTGGGTCATTTTATTGTCCTGATTCAGCTCATGCTCCCCAGCAGATGAGCAATGAGATGAGACAGACAGGGTGAGGTTGGGACCATTTTAGAGACATCATCCCCAGGGACTATGGGTTGAAGTATCAGCTTCAAAGATGAAGGTCTGGAAGATATAGAGACAAGACAGAGATCTGGTTTTTTTGCAGTGGCTGTTCTTCCATCAACAGCAATTTGCAATCAAAGGCCTTACCTGAGAAGTCTCACCAAGGTGTTGACTTTGCTTTTAACTTTGAATATTTCATACAGCTTTCACAGCAATACTCCCTATACCATGTATTGAGATTTTAGTATGAATAAGTCTGTGATGGGGTAACAAAACCAATTCAAAAAGTTGAGAACTTTGAACCAGTCTTTGAGGAAAAAGCAGTCCTATACCAGAAGCTTGCCTGCAGTGTGGAAGGAATAATTCCTCCCAGAAGCCATAAACAAAGCTGGTCACAAGCTTCCAGCAGCAGGCAGTCTGCAGACCAGCTAAGAAAGGGAAGCTGGATTCCTTTATTCTCAAACACAGTCTTAAACTCTCCCTCAAAATTGGGGATAAACTCTTAAAGATGTTCTATGCTTTTACTTTTATTTAAAGAGATATAAGAAAATGTATCTAATTTATTCTAAATTATTAAAAGCCTGTATGTAGCATTGCATTCTTCCAAATCTCCCCATCGCTTCATGCAAGTCCCTCAGTTTAGGCAGAGAAAAGACATCCATAATGTTAGCTTTAGTTTTGCTGACCATTTCACTTTCAAATACACAGTGCTGGAATGTTTGAGCTGCTGATACTACAAGAGAGGTTTTAAAATGTAAAAATATCTGCTACCATTGTAAAATGAGCAAGAAAAAGCTCCTAAACCCCAAAATATTTTGATGAGCTTCAAAGACTAAAGTGCTCATTTTAAAAAAATCTGAATTTGGCAATACAGATAAAAACTTGATTTTTTTATCAAAACTGAAAGACAACAATTTGAAGATCAGGGAATGAAGCTGCTTTGTCTGGATTTATCCTAAACACTATATTCCCTTTTCTTTTTATAATGTTCCAGATTTTTAATGCAGGTGTATTTTCATCAGCTGCATAGTTATGCCATGATGGGATGGAATCAAAAAGTTAAATTAAGAAAATCTTATGAATAATTTATTTACCTCAATCTCATGAACTAACATGAGGTTTGGAATCAGCATTGAAACACAAGCAAACAAACTTGCCACACTGATAACCTTCAAGAAGGCGCTGCAAGTTCAGTTCGTTCTAGTAATCATTTTTTCCTTAGTTTTGCTAATGTTAATTCTATGCATTGAAAACTATCCTGGTGCTTCAGAGCAGCCCTTCATGATTCTTATCCTGATTCTGCCCATTAAAGTGACCAAAATACCCTGCTCTGCAATGTTTTCAGCATGAGGAAAGTAAACCACAGTCAGTTCCCAAAGCAGATAAATCCTTATGTATTGAAGAGCCCAGAGTGGTTTGAATGTATTTCGTTTTGGAACAAGAGCAGATAGCTATCTAGGGGTTTGCATCGCATGTTAGACTCTGAGATTCAAGCAGGATTTTGCATAGAGCTGGAATTCATTCCTTTATCACCTCAAAAACATAAAAGATGGAGAGAGAGTGAAGGCCCTAATACATGTAAAAAACCATGCTTATGGAGAATAAGTATGATAATTGACCTTCCATAGCTCTATTGCTTGTGGATTTCTTTGTCTGCATTTTACACCACCTTTAGTGCTGGAGAGAATCTCATGCACTGCTCTGAATTCCCATGGAGGGGCTACTACTTTATATAAAATGTGGAATATGCTGAAGTATATCCAGGCCCTGGATAACACATCTACCCCCAGAGAAGCTGTGACTTCCTCATGTGGCTCCTCCTCATCCTCTTCTTTTTCTTCCCTGGTACAACCACAGGTAAAGCATTACAAAAGGATTCAGTGTAAATAAATTTAAATTATATCTTACACAATACAGAGAAGGCCAGGGACTCCCAGTGGACAACCCAGGACTTAAACACCCATCCTCTGCTGCCTTTTCTCTTCTGTGTAAAACTGCTGCATTTGCTCTGAAATCTTTACTCCCAAGGATAGTAACTGGCATGCTATTCCCTTGATATATTGCTCTTAGAAACAAAGCATGCTGCAAAATGAGATGATCATAATGGGATTTAAAGTTATTACAGGCCAAGTTGTAGTAACCTATAGTAAGTTCCTGGCATTTTCATTTACCAGAGAAAAATCGCATACCTACAATATGTACATTGTTAAAAAAACACTGTAAAAGACTTTCAAGGCCTGGCACCTATATTTTGCTGCAGGTTTACAAAATTATTATAAGTAAACTTTTATGGGAGGGGGAAGAAATAAGAAAACATTCTATTAATGGAACAAGAGTTTCACCAAAGGCATAATACATTCAAAAATACAATAAACGTCACTAAAAATTAAAAGACCTTATTTTGCTTTATACTATTGCTACTTTAAATGACAGGGGCAATATAAGACAATCTACTCCCCCAGTCCACCTAGAAATAAAATAATTATAAATAAATCCCCCTATGAACTGCAGTCATTGGAAGAAGGTATTTGTGTGAAGGAAAACTGCACCCAAAAATAGCAAAGTCAACTAAAAAAAACCCAAATCGAGCAGTAATACTGGAACAATGACACTGGTTAAAATGAGCCTTTGAGGGGAAAAAAAGTGCAGGCTAACAGACCATCTGTAAGTAGAAAATACTAAGAAAAGGGAGGGTTATCAATTGCTGATTCAGCTCCTGGCTCTATTTTTAGTAGTTGTGCAGTGAATGAAAATGGAATCTTTTTGAGTGAATCTAAAAATAATGGAATTAAAAAAAAGAAAAAAAAAAAAAAAAAAGGCAAAAAACAGGAAAGAGAAACATATCTAACTGATTTAAGGCAAAAATCAAACCATGCAAGGCCATTCCCAGACAAGAAAATCAAGGTGGGATGTGGCTCCATGGCAAAAGGACACAAGACACTACAATCAAATATAGCATAAAACTAAAATTGCTCTTAGACAAAAGATGGAGAATTTCTCCACCAAAAGATGTCACCTAGTCCAGAAGGGTTTTGGGACCAAACATACAAACAAGGAATCCATAATACTAAGATCAAGGGACCTCAGCCAGGGTAAATACTGAGGTCTGAGGGCCAAAATCCACAAAAAAGCAGAATCTGGAATGTGACCATGGCAAACCCCACAAATGGATGGCAGATTTCTTGCATACATTTACCAAGTAACAGCGGGGTAAACACAGCATAAGGGGTGACTGACCAGTAGCTCAGAGCAATTAATCCCTGCTGCTGCAGCAGATGAGGCAGGCTATCACCTCAAAAAAAAAGTGGAATGTTTTGTTATTTTTAATCCAGAAGCAAGTCCACAAGACAGCATGTGATAAGAAAGGAAGATATAAGAAGAGAAAGAAACGCCATTGACAATTAGGACAAACTAAAAAAGGAAACAAGATCTGTTGGTTGTGTTAAAATCTGCCATTGAGGCTAAGAACTTACAGACGGAAAATAAAAAAATATGGCAAGGAAAAGGCCATGTTATGATTTGATATTTCAGAAGTCACTGTGCCAAAACACGAGCAATTGCGATCATCTTTGATGGAAAGAAATGCCATCCAAAGAGACAGAGGAGGTTTAGAGGACAGCCCACAAGTTATCATTTCAATTAAATCCAGTTGAGGATGGATTAGATAACAGTCTTTCCAGAGCTCACTGAGTAGGTCAGGCACTAACTGGACCAAAGAGGTTGTACAACACAGACAGCAAGCTCAGCAAGCCTGGAGAACTGTTATCCGTGACACAGCACAAATGTCACAAACAGGACACACTGCCAGAGGGGTCTGGAGATCCTCATGCAGGACATTCTGGAGAAAGTCTTTATAAAGAATTTTCTGGGGTAGATCAGCAATGATTTTTCAGTGTTACTACCATAATATGTTTTTTGTAGAAGAAGATATTATGACTTATATCTTAAGAATGTTCCAGAATGGCTGGGACATCTGTTTTTTATGTTGTGAGAAGGTTCCTATTACAAACCAGCATTTAGTTAAGGAATAACACTACAGAAACAGATCCCTGCCTGGCTGCATGACCACAATAATAACTCCTCAGAACCTGCATGGGCAGCCACCACAAGATCCTTTCCTCTGAAGCAATGAAATAAATAGGCATCTAACTAGACAAGCCTTTTTCTCCTGTTTTTATCCTCTACTTTGTAGACCCTGTGGAAACCTACAAAGCCTCAGGAGAGAGCATTTACACCCAAGAAATTCAACATAAATGTGAAGCAACTGAAAATGAGTCAAGGAAATCTCCAGAGCTGCACGCAACACCACGTAGACCCATCAAGTAGATGTTTCATGGAAATATTCCTTAGAAGCTATGCAAACTCTCTTGTGTCCTAGATATTGGTCATTTTGCCTCAAACTTGAAAGCCATTCTGAAAGTGTTCAGTGTGGCAATCATAAAACAGAGTTACTGCTCTGTCACACGTATCCCAAGAGAAGCCTTAATAGACCTGCCTCTGAATTTTGAGGGTTATAGTCTAGGTCAGCAGACAAAAACCTGCGCCATAACACAAACTCCACAGATGCCTTGCCAGCAGCCTTAGCAGAGTGCTCAAGATGACAGAGATGAATTCTTCCTCTCATGCAAAAAGATAGAAACTGTATATCAGAGTTGACACGCACAGCCTTGATCCAATCCTTCACTTTGCTTTATTTAAACTATGTCTATTTTCTAGCTAAATGGAATTTAGTGCTCAGAGCTATCCACAAAATTTTCATTGCTGTATGACACCTGAATCCACACCCAGAAAAATCTGCAAGAAGCTTATGAGCCTGCAGATTGTCAGCATGAAGAAAGCAAAAATCCAATAGGATAGAGGGAGGACCAAAAATTACTTAAAAGGTCAGTTCTCTAAACTTTTTTTAACGAAGTGTTTCAAGAATATTTGAACTGACTTGGACATTTTTTCCAAAAAAAATCCTGTATTGTCCTCATAACTGAATCTTCCCTCACAAACTTTTGAAGAGAAGGGTATGATGATAAGAGGCCACATCCTTTTTATACATTTCTGATCTTTTGAGAGGGCAGATGGCATTTTGGCAGTTAGCAATAATAACTGAAGCACAGTGAATATATTAATTTGGCACACAAACTGGCTGAATCAGTTGTTTATTGATTACAACTACCATATCAGTCCTGCTCTCAAGCAAAGTCCCTACTCCAAAAGAGATGATGCTGAAGCTGCAGACAGAGCCATACAACCTGCCAACTTTGTCATATCCCCAAAGGCTGTTTCCTTTTTACACGTTTTTACATGGAACTCCCCCATTTCACCATGAGTTGAAATACCACGCTGAAACCCATGTACTTCTAAGAACATTATTTCATGTGTAATATATTTCAGGGTAATTATTGCTTTCCAGCTTTTTTTTCTCCAGATCTGAGATCTGCTTTGGATATTTTCCTTCTGGATAGTGCCCAATTTTGCATTTTTAAGACTTCATCTCATTTGCTACTTTTTTATTTCCCTTTCTGGGTCACTGAAAGTAATATTAGTACTGAGGAAAGAATTAATGTTCAAAAAAGTGTCTTCATGTGTTTTTCAGTGCTGTTCAAGTCATTAGGATGTTAAAAGCTCCTTTGTTCTCCTAAAAGCTCAACTGCCATGAATGCAAAATATTTTACCTACTTTGGTGGGACTACAGACATAAAGTTAATGAAGAGGACATATTTTAGCCTGATATCCAGCCATAGAACAATTTTTTTTTTTTTTTTTTTTTTTTTTTTGTGGATAATTGATGCTACCAAATGGTAGCTTCCACGTTTTTTCTTTTTGCCTGTTTTTACATTATACTTGTTTTTCCACATTTACCTGATCTACCCAAAGTTTTCAAATTTATTTTTTGAAAATAAATAAATCTATTTTTAGTAGTCCTAATATAAAAGAAATTATGATACTCTAAATGAGATCTAGAATTTGCCATCTCAAGCCCCTACACAGCAGGTCCATAAATCTGTACTACACTAAGCTGTACTAAGTTGTCATTGTTCAGTAATTCTTTCCTTTTCTTTGAACACATACCTTTCCATCTTCTCTTTCTGCAGTTTCATTTATTCTTTATTTTTATTTATTTTTAAAAAGAGCTCATTATCTCAGCTATTTCCAGACAGAATAATCCAACACACTTCTCATTTGCATGTAAAGTCCAGTCAATGTGAATTGATCAAAACCAAATTAACAGCAATTGGTTCCAATATTTTCCCTGTTTACACATTAGCTTGCTACCTGTAACATATAGATGTATTGAATTCAGCTTAGCAACCTGAGCATGAATGCTGTGGCCTTTAAAGAGAAACTTATCTGTAATTAAAATCATGCACAAGTTTTAGTGGGAATCTGTTTACTAGCTAGAAAGAAAGCTGATTCTAAAATAGAATAGAATTTAGCTTAGTAGTTCATGGGTTTGATTTGGAATTAAATCCCCTAAAATTATGGGGACCTGGCTTTATTAAGCTTCAGATTATGTGAAGATTATGTCTAGTTCTGGGTGGGTCTAAATACAAAAAATAATTCACAGGGTACCTCTCCTTCTCATTACACCATAGATTTCTTTTTTTTAGGATATCACTTCAAACTGATAGTAAGTTAACACAGTTACAATCATTATAGGCATTTTTTCCAGAAGTCATATAATAAATATGCATTGAAAATACAAGCATGCAGTATAAATCATGTGGCACAGTGTTCAGATGACAAGTAATAAGGGCTTAAGAATAAAAACTGGAGCACATATACAGTGGTTGCTATAAGGAAATGATTTATCCCATAGTGTATATTGAATTGCTTATTATAATTTAGAATGGTAATTGCTATGGCTTCACTATACTGTTTAATTGCTACAGTACACTGATACATACCAGGGAAGACACTGCAGTAACTGCTGCCCTTATATAACAGCATTTGCATAATCTGCACTGTAGTTTATTCTTATAGTAGATAATGCAGTATATGCAGGAATCAAATTGTTTCACACCATATTGATTGCAATTAAGGGCACAAATATGAATACAAAGATAAGGCTTTTCTCGTGGTATTTATCACAGGACAGATGCAAATTTCAAGTTGAAATCATTACCATGCTAGTCTTTCCTGGAAAATAATCATAGAAAGCAGCTACTGGGATTTTGTAACACAAACAAGCATGAGACACAGATCTGGATTTTTGTCAAAAAAATTCCATTTTCCTGGATGAATCCTTCCAGAAGCAGAAGCATATTACTACAGAAAGAAACTATCACTGGAAATTTTTCCATGCCAAGGATCAGCCCAACAATTCTATCAGCAGGGTTCCCACTGCTCTGGGGTGCTGAGCTTACAGGGAGTGGAACTCACCTCCAAGAGAGCTAGGGCTAAATTGCAGTGAGCTGTCTGGATCACTGCCACCCTTCTCATTAAATTCCGAAATCACATGTGCCTGGGGGGCATTTTAAAGACTACAAGCAAATTATGCCACAAGGAGAAGTAATTCTGTGTGTTCAAGGTGCCACAAGAAGCAGCACCACATCTTTAAGATGGCATAAGGAGAAGTATCTCCCTGTATTTAAGATGCCAATTTCTTCATTCTTTGATTATTTGCTTTTAAAATGCACTGGAAATCTTAGGAAAGACTTATGGCTGTTCTGCCTTATGAGTGTTTTAGATAATGTAAAAAAAAAAGTCATGGATCAAAGACACCAGCTATGCTAAAATGCTTGAAGAGATGGCATTTTTGATGGATTTGTTTGTATTTTTGTGAAAGCAAGCAGTGGGATGTACTTTGATTTGAGAGATTTGTAGTTTCTTATACCCACAGATTATGACTGACACAGCTAATTTGTGAAAGTAATAGCAAGTTAGCTGATATTTTGGCTTCAATTTTGGGAATTCATTACTGTTCCCTTTTTAAAAAAGCCAATACACCCAGTCTAGAAGCAGAATGAAAATCACATCACAGGGCTCAGACAACCTCGGTAATGAATTGCCAAAGAAGAGATTAAGACCAGACAAAAATTCTTGGCAAATAATTGCAAACAACTACAAACAATTCACTGAAATAAAAAGTGAGGGTTCCTAATGCAGGATTTAAATAATTAGCTCAGCTGTAGCTCTATTGCAAAAACAAGAGACTGTAAAAAGTTGTTCAGACAACTCACTTTAAGAGCAAGTCCTGCTTCACTTCATGGACTTGTGAAGTTTCAACAGGCAGCTGATGGCAGGGGACATTGATGTACAATAAATGTAGCATGCAATCACTCTGATTGTTTGTGATCATGACATTTTACAAATGCTGCTTCTCTGTCATTTTCTAAAGTATTGTTCTAGAGGGTTGTGACAGAGGAAAAAGAAGTTTGAAAAAAAAACAAAAACCAAAAAGCCCAAGAAGAAATGTCACACTGTCTCCCTAGACAAGCCAGATTGAAAAATTGAAGAGAAATCAACTTGGATGAGATAGATTCATAGCACTGACACCGCACTAGCAAAATCAGAAGTAGATTTTGAGATTACTGAAGTAATAAAGCCACAGTTTCTTTTCACAGAAATTTACAGTATGCTATCTATACGCTGTAATGAGTGTGGCAGTACTGTGGTCAGAGCAAGAGCTTGCTGGATGTTTTTTATTTGACTTTGCTACTGGCATACTGTGTGACCTTGAGGTTCAGACCCTACTTGTGGGATGGGGTTAATAATCCTAACCTATTTTGCAGCTGATCAAATGAAATCTCTGAGTGCTCTCTATAGATACCTGCAGCCAATAATTAATGTGCCTTACACTTCATTGTTTTCCTTATTTTGTCTTGGGAATTTAATAAGATTCAAAGTTTTTTAAAATGTTTCCCTGTCCTAACCACAACCCACACTCAGCCTATTGCATCTGTAGATGGGAGAGCAAAAGTGGGCCCAGTTCAGTCACCCTTTCAGACACAAAAGCAAGGTCAGACCATAGATTCAACCCACACACTTGCAGACAGGTGCTCAGGAAGTATCTGAGCATTTGCTATTTTCCCCATGTACATAACAACATATTTTAGACTTTTTATCCATCTAAAACTCTCATCCAAACATTATTGTCTCTTCACTGGGTGTTCCATGTTCTTTTTCCCTTCATCTTGGCCACCAACCATTAAGAAGGCCTGATGCATGAGCATGATTGATTTATTCTGTATGATTTTATTGTTTAATTACCATTCACTGCTGTAAATAATACTAGGTGTACATGTAATTTTTTTTAATCAAGAACAGCATTTATGGAGTTATTAATTCAGTTGAGTCACAGAAAAAGCTATTTTTCTTTCCTTTGTGTCTTCAGCTCAGTGGGATAATGTGAATTGTGTGAATTGAATGGTTCCACCAGAAAGAATTGGCCGGACCATACACCTGAATATACAGGTGTGCCTTTACTACCTTGATATTATAAGGCTGATTTCTACATGTTGACCTTAAGGTCAGGATAGAGAGAGACAGAGCTCCTGGAGTGGGTCCAGCAGAGGGTGACAAAGATGATGAAGGGACTGGAGCATTTCTGTCAAGCATGTCTAGTGCCCTACTGCAATAAAATCCCTTGGTTTTTCTCAGCTGGCATTCTAAGCCATTATCAGCTTCTCCTCCAAAAACATCCTGTTTTTACCTCTCACTGTCTCTTGATAGTGAGAGACTGAAGGAAAAAGATGAAGATTTTCCATCAAATCTTCATTCAAAAGGAATTCTGCTGTCACATCTTTAAACCTGGGCCACTATAGAAGCAGGCAGCAAGTGTTAACTATTCCCTTGTCAGCCGAAATTTTCTGGGTTTTTCTGCTTTTCCACTTTTTACATCCAGAACTAGGAAGGTTGAGCTAGATTTTATCTTCAACCACCTCATTTGTAGCTTTCAACCTTGATCTCGTTTGTATTTGTGATACTTATATGACATTTAATGCTCTAAAAGGCATCACAGTCAGAATATTTACCATCAAAAAAACACCCCCAAAAATTAAAATATGAAGTTGCAAGTTTTTATTGCTCTGAAAAAATGGAAAGACCAATCCTATAAGAACAGCCCAGTGCAAATTTCACTAGGATCACACCACAGAGCAAACAGAACTGCTTGGGCTCAGAATATATGGATAGAGCTGATCAATCATAATTTTTATCTGAAAATTATAAGAATGTTTCTAATTAGTGAAATGACAAAGTTCAGGAATACCCCTCTGGTAGGTGTGTTTTCTTAGAGGAGTTGGTAACAGGAAATGTGAAATAATGAAATTATGTGAAATAATTCTTCTGAGGATCTGAAAGAAGTCCCTTCTGTACCCAAAGTCCCAGTGTAGATGCACTTATACTGACAAAGGACTATATATCCCCTGGGGTGCACCATGAGCTATGCTTGTAAAAGCTACATAAATAGAGCAGAAAGCTTCTTGTAGTGTAGGCTGTGCTGAAGACAGAGTGACAGAGACCCTGTCTGAGAAAAACTGGGTGATGTGGCTCTGGCTGAAGTAATGGAGGGTCAAATGCACAGCCTGACTCTCAGAGTCTCATTCCTAAGGTTATAACTTAGAACAAGAGACATTTTTAAAACTGTTGAAAACTGCCAGTTCCTACTGATAGGAGATTCTTCTTGCACAACCAAAAAAAAGACTATATCACAACTAGATTAAAAAAACCCAAATGAAGTCTTCTCAGCTGAATCTTCAATATTCATTTTATTGACACAGTTTTTTATTACTATCTGCCATTGTATTGTGTAAATGAGTTAATATGGTTTTTAAAGTCATGGAGAGATCTTTGTTTGATTAGAAGGAGCTGAATTTTGTCTAAAGACAAAATTTTCCTGGATTTGTAGGAAATCCATTTTATTTGACTTCGAATACCATTATATAAATAATATGCTCAGCTAGTAGCAGGCAATAGCTCATACTGACCTTGAATTCACTACACAGGTATAACCGTAATGTCAAACCTTATTCTTTTGAGTGTTACTCGGATCGTTTCATACTGTGGAAGTAACTTGTTAGACACCAACCACAGCAAGCACTGAATAAATATCCAAAAATGTAGCTGAAGAACAGAGATAGTAGATGACCTAATAGCTTGTGCTTTGCCTGCATGAAGGTGTTTTTAAACAGTTAATTAAACAAAAAACATTTGAAATTCAGACTTTGCCAGATCACATCAGTGCTCCAAACACAAAGTGTCAAAGTAATGTTGAGGATCTGGGTCTGAACAATTTTCCCAAGGTCATCCAGAATGTTTGTAGCAGTGTAGCAATGTTTAAAGCCATGCTGTCCACATTGCAGACAAATACCATAACAAGTGAGCCATCCTCTGTGAAAGGAATGTACAACAGGAATCTCTGTTTCCAGATAATACAGGGTGTCATCCTCTGCTACATGAGGATATTTACACCTGGGGAAGAAGGAAGTCAACAGTTCTTCTGTTTTAACCTTTCTTTTGATCTTGAAGCTTCAATCCAACGTTCTCAGTCTCCAAAACAAAACCAGTAAATTGACATGTCACACAGTTTACAAAATGAGGAGTGTTATCAAGGACAGGCTTTGTAACTAGGCTTCATTCGGTACATGAGCACAATTCATATTGTTCCCACCTATTACCAGAACTTGAATAGGTAAAATATGAACCATTCCACAATCTGCATACTCATTTATATCCCCTATATGCGAAACTTAGGAAATAAAAAATGTTCTGTTTCCCCTTCAAGCACAGAACTCAGTGTAACACAAGTCAGCTAAGTTATCTTGGTGAGACCAGGCTTTGACACGAGCTTTGCAAAGGAGGAGTAGACATTTACCCTTGGAGTTTAAAAGTGAAACTGGAACTTCCAGTAGGAGAAGATATTACACTTTCTGAAATTTATGACACTTCTTGGTCCTAAATTTTCTATGACTTTAGGCTGGTTTGGGATTGATACAAACATAAAATTTTCTAGTCGACACAGGAGAAACTGTGGTTCTAAATAAACCTTTAGCATAATGTATAAGTCTTTTGCAGGGCTCCAAGGTAAAGTATAAAGTAGGAGAATCAGGTTGAGTTTTACTCCAATATTCCCAAACTCAAGGTTCAAACCAAAAATGAGCATGATCTCAGGCAAAAGCAGATTTTTGGCATTAAATTCTTGCAGAGCAAAGCAATTAGGACTCAGAATGAAAATGGTATTGGAAGGATCTCTGTTGAACTGCTTACAGCATCTTCTGTGAGATTCCAGCTGAAATATAACCAAGTCCCTTATTTCTAGCTTGCATTTGTCCTTCTCCTCTAACTCCTACTTCTTTAACATTTCCCAAATTTCTTTTCTTTTGCTTGCTTGTGCTATTGCTTTCCCCATCTTCTGCTACTCTTACAGGATTGTCTTTACTACTCCTCCTTGTTGCACCACCACTTCTGCTTAAGTATCCCCTCATCATCTCTGACACATCTCCCTTTACATGACATAATTTTGACCAGTTTGGTGTTTCTTTCTTCTTTTTAATCTTTCCTTATTCCTGTTACTCACCTCCTCTGCTTCCCTTTCTCCTGGCTGTGCTTCTCTGCCCGTTCTTACTCTGGGACACTTTCTTAACATCCAATCCTAATGTCTAGCTACAGTGTTATCCTATTTCTTTTCACTTTAGCCTTCACAGACATAGCCATGGAAGAGCTCTATCTTCTCAGAAGCAAATGTGAGAATGTTGGTGCAAACAGAACTCCAGCCTTCTCTGCTTAAGGCTGAAAATCCTAATTAATTAACTCTTTCCTTATGGGCCATGTATTCTCACATCATTCCTTTTCTCAGAAATTTCAGTCCATTTCTTGAAATAAAATACTGCACTTTGAATAACATTTCGCCACTGACACCTTACCAGACCAGGCAGAGAAAAATGTATGATTTCCCTCTAATCAAGTACCTCCTTCTTTCAATTCAAGATCTTTGTCTGTTTTTTTCTCAAAGTCTTTCTATCCCTTAAATCACTTCAAGCCCAGTTGTGCCACAGATCAGAATTTCTGGTCTCTTCAGGCAATTGTAGTTGTAAGCTATATATTTTTGCTAGAAACACAGTAGTAATTCCAGTCTTCAAAGGAGAGCACCTGAATATAATCAATTGTTTACTCTTCTACCCCAATAATCTGATCTGGTTTTTTTGATATTATGATAAACGTTGATTTAGGAATTTAAGGAAAATTAACTAGTAATGTTGGTGCATATAACCCCATGTGGAAAAAATAACACTGGCTCTTATTTTATGAAAATATTTTTTAAATTTTCACTCTGTTTACAGAAGTGAGAAACAGGATCAGTCTAATCTGACTTAAACACATATGGATTTAAGTAACACTTTCAAGAAAAAAAAAAAAACAGCTTTTGGCACTACCTTTAAAATCTGTGCTAAAACTACTTTTGCTTAGAGAATTTTTACATAGCATGCAATACACATATGCTTCCAGAGTCAGGGAAGATTCTAGGAAAGAGATTTCTCACTTTTACTTAAAATAAAGAAGCCATGGAAAGTTATTTGCAGTTAATCCTTGAAAAACAAAAAACAGCACTAAATTGAATTTTACTCTTTAAATGATATTGACAATTCTGTAGAGCGAGATCAATTTTTAAAGTTGGCACCAAGAGGGATCCCACTTGTTTCCCTGATTTATTGACAACCACTTTACATATTCTTGCTTATAACAGTGAAAACCTCAATTTAATTTGATCTCTAAATTCCTCAGCTTCAGTAGACTCTTTGTAGTATATAGATAATAATTTACCCTGAATTGTAGTCTGACCACCACTTGATGCAATGGATGAGAATGTGCTGGGAAGCCTCTCTGAACCATTTCAAGCAGCCTTTCAAGAAGCTATCCAGCAAGGAAGATTAAACATTAGCTGATTACCGACAAGTAATTAACAATGTCAACGAAACACAGAAACTGAATTAATAATAATTATATCATCAACACGCTGATCATCTTGTAGAGAATCCCAGGGAAGAGGAGAGGTTAATTACTCATTGCTAGCAGAACAGCAGGAAGTCGACCAAAACCATGCCTCTGCATGGTGTTAACTGCCAGGCAGATAATTAATTAACATCATAATTGTAATGCAGGCAGCATGAAAATATTGAAATATTACTTCATTTCCATCCTATTACCTATCCAGCACATTCTGTAACTTAGAGGCTTGAACTGCAAAGCTTGGTTGTGTCCAGAGTCCCAGGTGATGTGGTTTTGACTTTATTTTCTATCAGAGATCTATAATGAATGAAAGACTGAGAGACTTGTGAGAGGAAAAAGAGCCAGCAGCAAGTCAATTCAGACAAAGATTTCTTCCATCTTGACAGGAGATGTTCAAGCATGATTCAGGAAGAGTTAGACTTGTGGGTGCATGGATGGCTAAGAGAGTTAGACTGTCAACAATTTCTCCCAAAATAAATTAAGAAATATTTGGAAAATATATTAAATCACATGGAATCAGAGAATAGAACCATAGAATCACTACTATTAGAAACAATCTCCAAGATCATTGAGTCCAACCATCAACTTAGCCCTTCCAAGTCCACCATTAAACCACATTCCCCAAGTTCCTTTAAATACCTCTAGAGGAGGTGATTCCACAACTTCCCTGGGCAGCCTGGTCCAGTGCCTGACCACCCTTTCAGTGCACAGGTTTTTCCTTATATCCAATCTAAACCTCCCCTGGTGCAACTTGAGGCCATTTCCTCCTGTCCTGTCACTTGTTACCTGTGAGAAGAGCCTGACCCCCACCTGGCTAAAACCTCATTTCAGGGAGTTGTAGAAAGCAAGAAGGTCTCTAAGCCTTTTTTTTCTCCAGACTAAACACCCCAGCTCCCTCAGCTGCTGCTCATAAGACTTGTGCTCCAGATCCATCCAAATGAGGGTTCATGATCATGATGATCATCTAAATCCCAAGCAGGTCTTCAGGAAGAAGTTGTGTGAATGCTATCTATCATACTTGCACTCCCTTGTTGAATGTCATGACCTTCAGTTTGTCTGGCCCAGGGGATTGCACACCACTTATATGGAAGCATTCTGTACAATTTTGGTCAAACTGACCCAGGATAGAATAAACAAAGAGGTCCTTTACTGTCTCCATTCTGTCAAACAGCCAGAAACAATTTTACATGCCCACTTGCCCCATTGGAAAAACATTACAGCACTTTGTGTCCAAAAATACTGTCCTATAACCATGATCTTCTGCAATTTAAGCCTTGTGAAAAGTGCCTATTGATACAACCTCACAGAACCTCCTTTAAATCAAATGAGACAAAGGTGAAGGCAATTGGTTTACTAAAGCTGTTTTTTTCCTGATTTGTCCCATATTAAAAAGAAAGAAACAAACTAACGAAACAAAAACCCTAACCCAACCCAAAACTAGGAAAGCATGCTGGGAAACGACTCTGCAAAATGCTCAGGGAGAATTTGAGCTGAAAGCCACCATTACCACCAAGTGAGGAAAAAGTGTTGGTACTAGAGTACATTGAGCTGAATACTGCACATGAAATCTGGCTGATATTTTTTTAATATTGTGTGTCACAACTGATCTTCTTGGACATAAACAGCAACATAAGATAAAATGTGCAAAGTTAAATTTCCTTGATCAGAAGATATTGAATTTTGATCATCTGTAAGTTTAAATTGCCTTCTTTAAATTGTCTGAGAGCTTGAAACAGAGTAGTTTTGAAATAGCTACAATTCACCTAAAACAAAATAAGCTCACCAGCATTAGACCCTGTTAGTCTTTTAAACAGAGTGCTCCAAAAGAGTTATGGTGATTTGCAAAAGTTCCCTTTGTCGCCCAAATTCACTGCATGTTACGAACATGTATTGCATTCCACTTTCATGCAGTTGGCTGTTAGCAAAAAGAAGTGGTCAGGTGCAGACTGGCAGAAGAACAGGTTGGTAGTTTTGTCTGGGATGTGGTGAGCACATCATGAGTTCCTCCTAGGCCTTTCTGTATATAGCCTTCCTGCAATACACAGAACTGTCACCATTTAAGTAATACCTGTATAGCTCCATCTGCATCTGTAGAGCAGCAGAAGTTATACCTGGAGATGGATAAATAAGTTCATTAGGAGTTTGAATAATGTTCCAAGAGGGAACACAAGTTACAGTAGACAGATTTCCATAACACTTTTTGAAAAGGGGAGGACAACTACTCTCACATTCTGGCCAATGTTCTCTTTGTAACAGAGGATCTAACACCCAGAGCGTGTTTGTGACTTCTCCCTGCTCATACAAATGCTTGTGCAGTCACTGCTCTATCAATCTTTAACTCATAACCTTGACAAGTCCCTTGTCTGGGACTGACAGGAGCCGCAGAGCACCAAATCCCTTTACATTCTGCCTGGGGCCAGGTCTTATTTCAGTCTGCAGCCAACGAGCTTCTCACTGGAGGTCATGCTTGGAGTATTAAACAGATATACTAAACACTTACCAACAACAGCAAATTTATTTGCACTGTAATAAGCCAGGACTAACCCTACTGCCTTCTTCAGACTTTCCCCAGAGCTGGTGGAAAGTGGGAGCATTGGAAGAACCAGATCCTTTACCATCAGCTGCAGTCACTGCTGGCCTCACATCATACTCAGTCATATCCTCATGAGTACAAACAGGACTCAGCTCACCTTGCAGGCTGTAAAACTCAGAAGACACCCAGAAAGGGATGGGTGAATATGCAGAGCATCTTTAAATCCCTGGATCACTGCTTGAATTTCATGCACAATTCATTAAGATGATTTTTGCCTTGACAAAATGGTTATAAATGCAACCCCAAAGGATCTTAAGTCAGGGTTTGAGATTCCTTATTCTATGGCCTAAAAATCTACTTCACACTGAGAACAAAGGATAGACCTACTCTATGGCTAAATGTTGCCAAGAAATGAAAGGATTTGAAGCCCTGAGTTAAGCATCTTATATCACCCCATGATGAAAGAATGTCATTCAACCTTCAACATTTTGCAAACATCAAAGTCAAGCCAGCCTTTTGGTGACTGAGAGCATGATAATTCAAATTATATGAATGACAAGGACAGTTAACTAACAGCTCAACTGTATTGGAATATTTAATGTGATTGGAAAACCTATTTAAGTATATTCACATCTGGGAGCCCTTCCAGGTAGTTTGCTCAGCAGGGTATGTTGATAAATATCTTGTTGTCCCAGTGCCACTGCCTTTAGTGTGATGTTCATCTCCCACATGTCTTTCTGTTTCCTCCCATGATAAACAGATCCTTGTGTGCTTGTGTAGAAAAATTTCTTTTAAATGTAACAATTCCCTTTGGGAAATCCTAAACTTATTCCTTTCTGTAGCCCTTTTAATCTTTCCATCCTCTTTTCCAGCAGAATTCTTGTATTTATTTTAGAGATAAAATAAATTATTCTATCTCTAAAATAAACATCTGCAAATGTCACCTTCTGCACCTTCTGCATTTCCTTAAGTAGAACTTTAGTAGGCCATAGTATATAATGTAAATATAAATTAAGAAAATGGGAGGTGCCAGCCACTTTGGCCTGCATCCCTGAGTCACACTGATTTATTAAAGGCAGCTCACCCTCCCAACTGACTTAAATGGGCACAATGCTGCTGAAATGACCACTTGTACCTCAAAAGATGGTGAGAGGACACATTCATATGTACCTCATCCTACAAAGCTCAAGCAGGCATGCTTGAAGAGTGGTAAATTTTTAGGAGTTTCTGTCTGGACACTGTAATCCATAATTATTTTCAACATTGCTGCTGCCTGTCGAAGGAGTTGTATAAAGTTTTAGCATGGGTCTTAAATATGTTTTTCATCTGTTCTTTTGTTTTCCATACATGAACTTCTTCTCAAACTCTAGCCTTGACGAGCCCTGAAATCTGCCCTTGCTGCTTTTCCTTACATGCCCTGTATTTTTCATATGTAAAATGTGACGGTTTTTTCCATACAGAGATGAAAAAATGTGGATAAAATTTCCAGTATAAGCCAGCAAAGCTAAATCAAAATTAATGGAAGGAGATTCCCAGAAGGAAGCACATCATAGTGTAATGGGCTAATCTTTGATGATGCAATTATATATGGAACATTTCAAGTAACTTTGCCCAATTACATCCAAAGACATTGGTTACTACACTAAGGGTTTTGTTAATCTCAATAAAGAAAGGGTGGTCTGAAATGCAGCCACTAGATAATTAAAATTAGAATGCTATAGATGGCTCCTAGATTACTCATTTTATATAACGAATTGAAAGCCTAATAGGAAAACTCATAATACCAGCCCTCTTAACATTAACAATTACCATGATTAACAATGATACTCACAACTCATTTTTCATTGAAGACTATGGGCAGAGATAAGCTTGTTTATATAGACTAGCTTTTGAACTGATGAGCTATTTATCACTCCAAAAGCCATGAAAGGACAGACCGGCACCCAGCAATTAAAACTTGCAAAGTGACCTCGTGACAGTGAAAGACCCTCCCTTCTCTGGAGCAACAGTAAGGCAATTGTTTTCAAATCAGTTAAAAATTGAAAGATCATTTGTTGGTTTGTTAAAACATATATCTTGGCCTTGTAGTTACTGGAGCATTTGGCTTCACACAGAAGGGCTCTCACAGAAATGCAGATTTTCCAGTGTACACCACACATCAGAGAGGTGAAGTTTTAAGAGACACTAGATCAAAAGACTGATGTGTAAAGGATCAATAATGTTTTATATTAAAACAGCAAATAGAGAAACAAGGTTTTGCATAGGTATTATCACAGACAAAGATCTAAGCATATGCCATGTATGTGTCTCAACTAGATATCCCAATCAATCCTCATTTTCCTATTCTTATTTTGGTTTTCCTGTCTCATTTCTGTATTCTCTCATTAGTCCTCCCAGACTAAGCTTTTGAGAAGAAGGAAGTCTCTTATTTACCTGTCACCTAATAAAAAATCCAGCTGGACTCTACTCCAGAATCTTGAAACTTTTTCCAGGTTCAGTAGGACACGGAGAAGTCAACACAATGCACATATTAAAAGAAAAGGAAAATATGACAAAAGTAAAAGGAACAGGTCTTTCTAAGGCAGGGGGAAAAAAAGTCAGACATGGCTAAACTGTTCAATTCAGGTGTCTGATATTTTTCAGGCATTACTTACAGATTTATCATTTCAGTCATGTAATATTAGACATGAGTACATGAGTATACATGTATATATATTTATACAGTATAATATAAAAGAGACTAAGAAATACCACAAAATAGAAGACATTCCTGCTGGCAATGATTCAACTACCCATTGAGAAGAGAAGTAAATATTTAAGAACAGCATATATCCACTCTAGTCTTACCACTACAGCCCTAAGAAAACATAAGAAAAAGAAAATTTAGAAGAAGATTTTCAAAATTACTAGTTTGAAAGATACTATATTTATATGCTTAGCCCACATTTAATTCAGGAGTTACTGAGGATTTTTATTAATCAAATTAATTTACTATTCAATTAAAAAGCAAAAATAAATGTGAAAGCTCTATTATACCACCTACATCAGAAACACACATGCTCATATATGCATATAGAGTAAATTTAAGAAACAATTAACAATCTGTCCATAGATAACATACATCTGCAGAAATTTTCTAGATTTACTTTGGAAAGAAATTAGATGTAAGAAATTTGCTTGTTGGAGGAATGAGAGGGAATGAGACAGCAGGATTCAGGAGCTGATACCCTGGCTGTGCCTTTTCTATATTTCCACATTCTTCTGGTACTGATTGATTTGGGGCGATATGCTGCTGAGCAGTGAGCACGAGCTAACTAAACATAATCAACACATGCTACATTTATTTCCTCAGGGCCCCTCCCATTGTTCCACTTTTTTTCAGCAGCTGATGATAATACCCACAACTGATTTAAAATTAGTAACTCCTTCCATCCTAGGTAAGGTTCTGAGAGGATTACCATGGGCTGGTGGGAAGGAAAGCATGTGCCATGACCTTGTGGAACCAGGGCTATGCTGAAGACAGTGGCAGACCTACTGGGGGACAGGTTCTGCTGCTTAAACATCAGTTAGAATCCCTTCATCCTTCCTGCTGCAGCTGCTGTTTAGGGAAAGATATTGTCCAAAACATGATTTCCCAGGAACCAGTGAAACACTCTGTTCTGCTAATTGGAGAGAATCATCAGACTCTTCTTCCCAACTGCAATGGAATCTCTGCTTTTCTGGCAGCACACACCATACTATTTGACCCCCACTATGATCCCAGCTTATAGCAGTGTATGTATATAAGCATGAACACTGTTTTCCACCAGGAATATAATGCTAACTTGACTGAAAGGTTTTGTCCTTGGTTGTCAGCTGGTAATGCACTGCATACTTTCCACAAAACCCATCCCAACACCTGTGAGACACAGGATATTTGTATGTGTGGTGTTTCATGCAAACCCAAGGGTGTCACTTTTTTAGTTACTCTGCTCTCCTCCTGAACATCTCGCTTTTACTAATAGAAGGGGGTGAGGGAATCATGCAGGCTGTGGGGTCTGAGAAAGAACATTAAAGGGACAGAGTGGATGAAGGTCTGACATGATGAATGGAGTTTGAAGTTTGTCATGATCCAAGAACACAATAGGAAAAAAACTCTAGATTCAACCAGTTGAATTCACCTGTTTGCATAACTATGTCATATATGATTTGGAGAGGCTTTAAGTCAGTTACCAGGGTGTGTTACAGCAGCAAGATATAGAAACAGATCTTTCTTGTTCCCACACCTTACAAGAGTTTCCCCAGGTCACCCAAAAAGACAGCAGCAGACAGAATTGAACCCAGTTTTCCTCAGTTACAGCAGAGCTCAGTAACTATAACAGAGAGATTGGTGAGGACAGACACAAAAATGGACCAACACTTCTTGACGTTCCCAAGTCCAAAGAAATATAATTTTCCCATTTCTGCAGTAATTTTATACAGCTTGCACTGAAATGTGAAAGAAAATTGTAAAAGTCAGGTTTATATTCTTTATTGAAAGCAAAATGAGAAGTGGGCAAAGGACGAAAGTGATGGTGGAGAGCACACCCATAAAAATAACCACTACGACTTGGAAACTGTGTTTATGCACAGACATTTGCATACGTTCTGATACCTTGCAGATGTGAAATTTAAACAATGCAAATAAAGACATGCACTTTAAGCTTGCATACCTAAAGCTTCTCAGGCTCATTTTCCCTGATCTCCTTATTTGTGATTTATTTCTGAAGATTAAATTAAGTTTTTAAGTAAACAGTTGCAGTGTAACAAGGTAATCTGGGAACTATGTAACTCATTTCTCACTCTTACAGATAGGAAAAATATTCAATTAGTATTCTGTCCATGTTAATTTTTAATTTAAAGCCTTTAACCAAAGTACAATGGACTTTTGACATATAAATATTTAAAATTAAATTTCCTGAGTTCATTATCTGATAATTAGAACTAAATAACATCTTAACTGAGAGACAAACCCCACGCAAAGCAAGTCAGTTCCATTTAAGATTCCATTAGAAAAGTGTTTGAGCTAGTATGTAATGGACCATAAAATTTAATTTGGAAATGATATTACCAAAAATGATGGAACGATACCAGTCACAAAAGGACATGTAGGCAGCCCTCATCTTTTCATTTGGCATGATGTTCTTCTATTGATTCTGTAGAATCAGAAAGGAATTACTTAATATTGCACAGAATAACATATGTAGGGTTTTTCTCCTTTTCTCCAGCGCCTCGGTATTTAAAAGTCAGAATTGACCAGTGTAGCTCCATGTAATTACAAAGATTTCCTTATCTTAGCCTATTTGCTGAAGTCATCCTAAAGAAAGGGTCCCCTAATCCATTGGCTGTCTCATATCTCATTTACATTGGTGGTAATCCCCATCCTATCTCAGCATTTAGGTAATGACTTTGGGATTAAATTGCACTCCTTGCAATTCTTTACTTTCAAATCTCTACAACATATCAGCAGGCCCAGCTGAATGGGGCTGTCAGAGGGCTGCAAATGCAGCCAGGGAGGTAAGGCCTCCGACTACAAAGTGAAATTAACTTTCTCCATAATAGGACCTTAAGAAAAGAAAACCTCGACTCCATGTTACAAAGTATTTTGGGACGCTATAAAAAGATGCTGGGATTAAGTTATACTGAGCTCTCTAAACAGGTGTATTTAGCTATTTTTGCTGCATTTATAGCTAAGGTGGGCTTAGTAAGTGATTTGCAGATAGGTATCAATTGAAAAGACCTGCAAATGCCAGGTGTATCTTTAATTTTGGTTTTTGAAAAACTCTGAAACTTACTGCTCTAAACCACTAGGTTCACAGCTTTAAATTTTATTTAAATTTTCACATTTGATGAGAAAAAATCTGTTTGTTATTGCCTAATACTGAAAATGAAAATCAATTTATTGGAAAATTAACAACTTAGTCCCAAATTCAAGGGGATATCTAATTTCTAACTTTAACCATGGGAATAATTTCACTGAAATGACAGAGTAGTGAAATGTATTAAAAAGTAAGTATATATTTAAATGTTGTTTTGTTTAAATCTCATTAAATTTAGGCTTCAATAAGAAATCTTTCATGAGTAATCTTTTTTATCTATTGCAATAAACCACAGTTGTGAAAATTACGTACTTATATTGGTGGGGAAGTAAATGATATATATCATTACAACTGTGTTATGAATATTAATATAGATAGTGTCATGTGCAGGTGTTGCTGCATAAAGCTCTGTTACAAAAAGTATTTTTATTTTCTGAACTAAACATTTCTAAGTCCTTAAGATGCTTTTCCTTTGCAAAAATCTATTTATTCATATTGCACTTTTAAACTTCAGCTATTTCCAAGATGGGGAGAACACCTTGTTTTGTCCTTTTCAAAGCATCCTTTCAGCAGATTCACAAAGGTTCTGTAATGCACCAGATATCAAATGAGAGACCTGACTTTTGGCTGGATGGAATCCATTTATATGGATTGTGCTGCAGTAGAGAAGGTTTTGGCTTTTTGGCCAAAGCATGAGTTTAATCATTTCAGAGTGAGGGAAAGTTTGCCAGAAATTCCAAAACAACTGCCATAGGGCCTCTTTTATTCTCATTAATTAACCACTAAGAGATAATAATAGCCTTAGAACATAATAGTAAATTCACTCCTGGAAATATTATTTTAAATCATCACTTTTCAGCAGCTCAGAGTTGTCTAGAAATCCCAGACATATTGTTTGAAAACTAATTCTTTAAATATGAAACCAAATTTTTGCCAGACACACTGCTCAGAAGCAGCATTAACAAACACCACAGGTAATTACTAAGCAGTTACATTCCATCAAGACAACACAGAAAGGCAATGCAAGGAATTTAATAGCATGCACTATTAAAATTTAATTAAACTTATCCTTGTTTACACTCGTGGTATTTTTACAACAAACCTGTAACCTAACCTCTGTGCTGAGGTTTCTGAAATTTGTGACTGTCACAGATTCCATGCTGTACACAGGGCTAAGTTGCCCTCATGTCACACCACCAGTGTGGCACCTTAACCCCACACAGTTGCCATAGGAGATGGAGCATGGCATGAACTCTGAAGGGGAGATTTTCAATTCTCTAGCAGCTCTTTACAACGGCATCTTTTACCAGGAAAAGGGAGAGGATTTACCATCCCAATGCTCCAGGAGAAGGAAGTGCTTTGCTTTGAAGAGAAGCTGTATTCTCTGATGGTTGCCAGGACCTGGGCTGGTAGGTCAAGGCCTGGGCAAGCTGCAGAGCATCAACGGGTCGTAAGATCATTAATGCTGAATTAACTGTGTGCTTCCAGAATCTCAAAGATATATGAACACCAACCTCCCTTATCTAGAACAAAAATATTCAAGGTTCTGATGTTTATGTGCTTTTGAACAATATGTCCTTTACCAGGCATAAAAATCACCTTCCCACTGTGAAACAAAGCCAAAGTTTAAGTGTTTAAGCTCATCTTACCAGCTGTTGTAAAACTAAGTTCACACGTGTTTACTAGAATGGTGAATATTTGCAAGTCCAGCAAATTTTTTTCGAAAAATATTTGAAAGCAAATTGTTCAAAGGCACACTAAGACCATGTGCAAAGGCAACTATCACTTCTGCTGCAAACCCTGGAGATAACAGAAAGCATTAGGCACATAATGCCTCAAGAGTGCTGTTCTATGAGTGCTTAGCCCATCTCACGTCTCCTTGCAGCCTTTTTCATGCTCTTGGCTCTGTGGCTCAGCTCAGTTGTATCCAGTGATGAGTGATAATTGGAAGCCCTCCTCCTGCCATTCTCCAGGATGATACAGAAATTAATTCTTGTACACTGTGCATTGCATACACCAAAGGAAGTTGACCCTATCAATTTACATACACTATAGGGGCCTGCTATCACACTGCAGCCAGCAAACAGCTTCTCTTATCTAGAAAAGACCCTCATTTGTTATTTCTTGCTGAATACACCCACTCCCATTATTTCTGTAATTCTTTGCAATAATAGACCTTACCCTAATGAAACCCGCATTATGAGAAGGTTATAGTCCTGACCCAAAGACGATTAGCTCTGTGCTCTGTTATTGCTACATATGTAATTGTATAATTGATTTTAAAATTTACTTTTGTGTCCCCAAACCATAAAGTGAGCAGCCCATTAAGGGGGAGAAATATAATTAATATATCTATTAAAGAGGAGCAGGATAATATTGCAATTTTAGGATTATGTAGTAAGTGTCCTCATAAAACTAAGGAAGAAATACAAAAGTTGAGATGCTCTTCATACTTCACTTGAAATAACAAGTACAAAGGAGGTGCACAACAAACTCAAGCTCAGACACAGCTCTATAAGAGGTGCCTGGTAGGCTGGGGTCTAATTTTATACACCACTCTGTGAAGCCAAGGGTAGAGTACTATGCAGGCCTAGGCCTTCGTTAGTTTATGCTAATGAAGCCATGAAAATGTTTGTTTCCACATTATTTACTTCTATGCATATGCTTTACAATGCATCAAACACAATATGAAAGTTATTCCTCTCAGTCAATAAGACACATGCTACATAACTGACAACTCATGTTTCAGTAACAGAATCTAAATAAATAAAAAATACACAAGGAGCATCATATATTTTAACTCAAGATTACTTTTCCCTCGTTTGCACCTAGTCTTTAATGTCTAATTAACTGACAGCTTCCTGTCATCTAAAGCAATTTGAGGCACACAGTCCCTGCATTGTCTCAGCTGTTAAGGTGGAGACATTCTCTTTTTAGACCAAGCTTTGATCTGCACCAAGAACTCTGCAATTGTGAGGTGACCATGAAAAGAGGGCTGTCACCACTCAGCAGTCTTGCTGTCACTTGCACCCGAGTGGCACCTGAGACTAGACTGGAACCTGCTCAAGCCAGAGCAGGTTTTGCACTAAGAGCTCACATTGCAGCAGAAAAGAGGAACATGTCAGTGGGGACGTGGAAGAGGAGACCTGGTGGTGAAGCCAGTCAGGGGCCACTTCTCTGTTGTTCCCCAGGGTTCTACACCAGGGAAATTCAGCTGGCCTAGACACGTTCCTTGTGGACTCATCTGGTGCCACAAATGTCATTTTCATGGCCTTTCACAGTTTCTTGCACTCACCCTATAACAGCAGCCTAGCATCTCATGCCTGAGTTGCTGCAGCAGAACAGAACAGCCAGAGCCCTCAGCAAGGGTTCACCTTCTCCAGCCAAAACACAGACATGGGTGCCACATGCCCTCCTGATGCTGCTCCAGATGGCTGCAGGTGCCTCATGGGTCTGGTACCAGAGATGACAGCCACCAGCAGCTTCTCTGAGGATGCCTGAAAAACAGCACCAATCCTTGGGGATGGCTGGGTTATGTCCCAAACAACTTCCTGAAGAAACCAGTGACCTTCTGCCAAGAAGGCTGATGACTCTGAGGGTGACATTTATCACACCGCGGCTTGGTATCAAATGCAGGCACTGCATCTGCACTACAAAGTGGGCCCTGGAGTCTAGGACCATCCCAAAAATGCTCTGTGTTCTACACCTACAAAAGAAAATGTACAGCTCCTAAATCAGCGGAATCATTGCCAGTAACTTCTGCCTCACCTGGGTCTGGCTTAAAAATATTATGTTCAGGAATCAGAGCTTTTCTCCATTGTTAGACAAGTTCATATTCCCACTCAGAATTACTCATCAGAGAACCATTTTACATGGACATGCCACTATTGGATTTGTGAGATACGTTAAGGAAAAGGCAGTTGTGCAATTTGCACACAAAGTGGTTGGAATTGATCTAAAACAAACCTTTAACTTTCAAACTGGTTTAAGTGGGGAAAGGACCATTGGATAATTACATCATTTAACACATTGATTGTCTAAAAGTCAATTCTAATGATTTCAGAAATAGAGGGTATTGTGCTTTCCTCATTTTTAAGGAAAGATTTTTGCTCAGTGCAGAGAAGTAAATGGTGAATTTTTAAAAAGAGACAATGTGGAAGAGCTGCAGAAAACAAAAGTTTCATTATGCCAAACAAGGCTTATTTCACAAAAGGCAAAAAAAATCAATGGGACACAATTAAACTGGGTGCACCTCCCTTTACAGTACAACAAAGTATAAGAAAGCTAAATGATTTGTGTGTATTCAGAATACAGAATTCAAGAAGCAGTTTGTACCATTAGTCTGACCACATCTATTTTACTTTGAAGTTATGCATCCTCTCTGTTATATTGGGTCATTGTCATTTGATCATTGATTAAAAGGTGACACAGTCAAACACCTAGGATTAAATTTTCTTCTATTTTCTTAGTTACATGTATAATACTGTCTTTCTCTACCAATCAGTACACAAAATACACGATCATGTAAAAGGACACTGATATTTTATACTGATGTAAGGCTTCAGGTCATTGGAGGGCAAACCCTTACTTTTACTCAGAGGACAGGCCAAGTGAGACTCTTAGAACACACAGTGCAAAACTGAATTTTAGATCTCAATACACTTAGAACCTACTGTAAGAAAAGTTGCATTCATTTAACTCAAGAAAGGCTCTTAAATCAATTTGGTCACACCACTGTAAATCCACGTGGACAATATTAAATCAATTTGAACCCGGCTTATTTCAATTTGGCTTAATTCAGAAAGGAATCCATTTAAGCTGAAGCAATATATGCAAGGTCTACATTTATGTAAGAGTTTGCACAAAGACATTTGCAATAGTTTAAGCAAATCAACTTGGAAAGTAACTTCAGGTTCTGTCTACCTTTAGAGCACTTCAACAGCAGAGAAACACTGTAGCTCTGCATTTCCAGTGTACTTTTAAGGATACCAGAGAAATTTTCCTTCTTAATGGTACAGTAGTTTCATTCCCAGCCAAAAATTGTTGTTAAGCTGAAATTCAGGTTTTCATCCCAGAATTTGAGTTGAGGCACATCTCTACATCATTACATTAAGAATAAGATGATGATGTAACATGGTTATTCAGTCATGAAGCTTCCTCATCCTGCCAAAGCACAGCTGTGAGCGGTTAACAAGGTTAACTGGGATTCCCCCAGTATTTCTAGGATGAAATAGCATCTTATTGCAAGAAGAGCAGCAGTGACATTAGTGAAACTCTCAGTAAAGAGGGTACTTCTAGGAATAAATAAGAATGTGAGATGTCAGGTTGTTTTTTCTATTAAAATGGTATAATTTTTTTGCAGCTCAAATATGTGCCGGTTCATTAGGGGGAACAATTACTCCTGAGCCTGTCTCCTATGGAGTTTTACATATTCAGACAAGCAGTCAGCTACCACCACTGAGATAAATGCCTGCAGATAGCAGAGCTTCTTTGAACCAAGGCAGGTTTTGTCAGAGTATAGTTAGACGTTCCTTTAGGTACTGGAAAAGAAATATTCACCATTTACCTTCAGAACTTGTGGCTGGCATGTTTAATGCTTTCTTTCAAAAATAATTAAGTTCCTATCAAAAATCCAGCTTTCTTGATAGAAAATTAATTAAACCTGCCCATTTCTAATTTGGCAGTGGGATCTGACCTTGCTGAAGCAATCAAAAAAATTTTCAGATAAACAGAAACTGAGAGACGTTGCTTGACATCATAAGACCTTATACCTCTTTTTGTCCATCTTATTACTCTATGTATATAACTCAGAGGTTTGCATTGCTCTGACAGCGGAGGTCTTTGTGATGTTGGCGTAAAAATGAACTTCTCTGTTGCTCACATTGTGCTCCATTTGTTTTGGGAAAAAAATAAGAAGGCTGAGTTTACTTTCATAAAAAAAGTCTGCAGTAAAGGCTGTGATGTGGCAGAGTAGAAAACAGAGATTGTGTGACAGACAGTAAGCATCCTAAGTTAAGGATCTCCTGCTTAAACAGTATATAAATCTTCCTTTTGTGATATTCTTTGTCATGGACAATAGTGCTTCTGTCTCATGTTGCTGGAAAAGGCAGGTTTATTTATAGGTTCAGTGCCATTTTCAAAGGAGTACTTTCAAAGGAGCACATCAGGTACTGAGGGAGCATCCTCACCCATGAAGTGGCTTGAGAAGGGGAAATGACATACTCTGCACTCAGCAATTGCTTGCAGCAAGGGTCAAGGGCTTCACTCAAAGGCACCGACTATTTCCTATGCACCAAAAAGCATCCCTCAAACTGTACGGAAAATATGACAGAGGAGCATTTTTTCATCTGGAGCTCAGGATCTCAGACAGAGTTGTTGAGAGAAGCTTAGCAAAAAGTTTCCTATCCTAATATGTGGAAGTTCCTGGCAAAATCCCCACCTTGACACCGTAAATTTAAGAATCACAAGACATTCCAGCAAAAGGATTTTGGTACTGCTGCCTGGGGTTTTTTGCTGACTGACTGCAAAGCCTTTTCCAGGGGCTCAGCAGCAGCAAACCTCAGCGTCTTCAGAGCTCTGCAATTGTTAATAATGTGCCTTCAGTATTTTCTTACCTCAATCAGCTGCAAACACTTGAGAGTCTGGTTTTGCCAGTACTGGAGTATTGCAGGACTGCAAATACTGCGTCCACCTGCAATTTAGCCCATTTTGCAAAACAAGGAGAAGACCCCTACCCACATCGTCCCCGTCTGATTTTTGTTCCAACTTGGACAACCTGACAGCAAAGTGGCAGGAATTTGTGCACTGATGCTCCAGCCATTCTCTCTATCAATACTGAAATGTCAGCAGGAAACATGTTTGCAGAAGTGACAGCATTATCTAGGTACTGACAGATTCTGCATTGTGGACGTGGCCAATGAAACAAGCCAACAGCAGAGAGAAGGAGTAAGGTGCAAGCAGCACAGGAAAGTGGCAAATGCTACAGAAAAAGGTATTATCCCTTTTGTCCCAAATAACAAATAGAAACTGCAGAAATTCTACATTCTTCATCTTATCAGTGTGGAAAAACACAGAGAGTCACAGCTACTACACATAGTATTATGGGAAGGCAAGAAGACATATATTTCTTCTGAAATTCATCAGATAACTTCAGTAAATCACATGTCAAAATATTTTTGAAAAGTGAAGGTTTGGGGAACTGCTTCTTTTGCTTATGTTAAAGAAAAGCAATGAAAAAATACATGAAATAAACTGAGATGCTTAATCATGGAGACAAAACTGAGGAAGATTATTCTGCCTTAAAAACAGAGCTGCAACTTTGAAGTGCATTTTTAGAAGTGATTTTATTATAAGTTGTTCTATCAAGAAATATAATGAAAATTATGATGAAGCATGTACATTACTCAGTGACCAAAATGGGTATAGAGAGTCTGTAAGGTAAGCAATTTTGCAAGAGTTGAATTGTCTTACAAAGGAAAGTTGTGATGAAACCATTCTCCTACCATTGCTTGGCCATCAATCACTTCAAGCAGCCACTGTGTGGTGGGAGGATACTATCTGCTTCAGGCCATCAGAAAACACAGACCCTTAAACTGCATGTTTTAGAATGTTCTAACTGTACTGGTTTGGCAGACCCACAGATTTCTCTTTGCCCATGGAGGAGTATGGGTAACTGTACCAGGCCTGCCATGGGTCACTGGGTCTCTGCTCTTTGGGTGCAGGGAATGTTTCAAACTTTTTGTTCTCTTTGGAGTGTGCAGTGAAGGCTCTGTGCAGCCCATTCAGCTGAGCACATCCTAATACCCAGATCCTAGAAAATGTGCTAAGCAACCATGATCCAAAATGCAGACCTCCAGAAACTCTGGAAAGACATCCAACATGGGGCTTTTGGGGGAATCACAAAATCTTAGAAAATCTGCAAAATCAGGAACCAGGGCAGGGAAAATTCAAACCCATGAGGATACAGAGAAAACAAAATTTAATGAGAGTGAAACAGATAAAATCCAGAGGGAGGAAAAGAACAGATAATCAGGGTGCTGAAAAATGTCTTGGGAATAGTTAGATACTACATCCTTTTTTATCATCTGACAACTAGAGCGTCTTTTGGTCTACCATTATATCCACGCATTGGTCAAAAAAACTCCAAAAACAAATGCAATTACTGAAAAAAAACAAACCCAGAAACCTCCCCATTCTTCAGCCCAACCCTCTGCAAGCTATATGTCACATCTGGTTCCCTCTGGTCTGAACTGGCATCTGGTTTTTCCTCTCCCCAAATATTTCCACGAAATGTAGCATACCTGTACCTGGAACATCACTGTGCAATGTGTGAAAATACCTTGAAATAAAAAGGTCTCTGTGTTTCACCTCACAAGAGAAAAAGCTTTATTCTAAGCCAAGTCCATCTATTTGTGCAGCCACTCAGACATCTCTAACAGCACCAGTACTTGAAATACATGGTGACAAACCCTATTTTTGTTGTTGTTGTTGCAGGGACTAAAAAAACCCAAATTCCTAAAAGGCATTAGTACTATCAGGGAAATTTACATTAAGAGCCATTGATGCCATTTAACAAGCATCTTTTAGACTAACTCTCTCTAAGTAATGGATCTCTCCAGTTTGTATTTGCAGGCAACCTGAATGCCTTTTCACATCTGAGCAAGTTCTAGGGGTGCAATTTCAAAATAAAACAGATTTTTGATAAGGAAGAGAAGCAAAGACTGCTTGAATTTCAGCTCTACAAGTTGTTGCTGGGTGGGCTGAAGAGTCATTGCTTTATGCCCAAAACAATTCTCCAATAAATGCAATTCAGATTAGATGCTTTCATGTGCTTGAGTTATTTTTGCAAATCAACTCCTAAAATCTTAGAAATGCAAAATTTATAAGATAAGTTAAAAAACCCAAAGAGACACCACACAGAGAGCTATTCTTTACACCAAGCTTAGAAACACATTTGCTACTTCTCTCTGGTGAGCACCCTAGACACAGCAAGCACCATTAATTATTGACACCAATGAGTACTTGCTCACCTGAGCAGTCACAGCAGGGTGAAGGAAGGCCATCATATTGTTCCTCTAGGTACTGTCCCTTGGTGCTCAAGGGTATCACGTTTGCTCATGCTGCTTTTCAGTTTGATGTACTGGTGTAGGATAATGTATTTCTCAAAAAAGGATTTGGTGAGAGCCTGATTGAATCAAACACAGTTCTACTCAAAGCTCAGCATCACTGTAAAAAGAGAATCAATGGCAAACATCTATAATTATGTAGTTTTACATTTGCAATCTATATTCCTGTTATTTTTGCTCTCCAGCTCTTGGAAGGCAGTGGTGCTGTTCAGGGGTGATTCCCCCCACCCTCCCTTTCCCCCCCAGGGCTTGCATATGCTTGACACTACTTTGAAAACTGACTAACAGGGTGTTCACTTTTACCAGGCCATTAATTGATAACACTTAATTAATCTGCCGTGTGAGAGATCAAATGGAGATTGTGTCCCACAACCAGCAACATATATTGACTTTGTTATTCCAATTATGTGTCTGACCAGAACAGCCCTTTGGTATAAGACTTAACCTTTGAATCACCCTCAGCACAGAACTAGATCAGCTGCTGGGGATCTGACCTGAAAAAGACCTTGACACTGCCAGAGCTCTCTATGTGCTTGAAAATGTTCCACCTTGTGCTTGTCATAGCCGTGTTCCTGGTGTCATTTGCAATTACTTTTGCGTGTTGGACACAATTCTCCGATAAGCAGCCAATAATTAGCAGGGATCTCTGATTACAATTTGCTTTTCACATTGGCACACATTTTTGTTTATTTTGCTGTGTAGCATTGGATTTTTTTTTTTTTTTTTAGAGGATGCCCAGAAAAGAGCAATTAGTTTCAGCAGCAATTGGGTAAATGCAGCAGACAAAGAGAGCAAATTGCCTTTAGCAGACAATTTATAAATCAGCTGTAGATTTCCAACTTGGTTTTTATTTTTGTTTCTCTGGGTTATCTTCCACTTAATTGATGGGTAACATCATCAGAGGCAGTTTTGGTGTCATTTACTATAACAAAACATAATTAAAAATATATTCATCAGATTTCCTGTGGCTTTCTACAAGGACAGTGAACAGCAGCAGCATAATGAGAAGTAGCAATTGACCTTCTCTATCCGCTAATTTTGTGACTTTAAATCCATGTTTCTTCTCCCACAGAAGTCAGTATAAAATCCAGAGCAGACATATCCAAAACTGCGTAGCAAATCTTAGTTAACATCCACCTGCCATGAACATTACATACCATTTTGTCAGACATGGATCTAACCAGGATATGGATGGCTATTTTATGGTGCAATTTTCTGTAATGCAGCTTTTCTCCAGTAACACCCTTTCCAACCAGAGGCAGAGGTTAGCGTGCAAATGTGACAATGAATTGCACAAAGATGAATTCTTCAGAAAAGAACCCAAATGGCAGTATTTTTTTTTTCTAGGAAAAAGATCATAATATTATTATAAACCAATGTCATCATTAGAGTACAAAACTTAGCAATATTACTTGCTGGCACAGGATGGGGAAAAAAGCCTGGTAGGTCAGACGCAGCTATAAATAACAAAACCCACAGAGAATGAGACCATTTCAGGTCCTCCATCTTGTCTATTATTACAAACTAGTGTGAAGTAAAACTGCTCATGGTTCTGACTCCACTGATGTAAAACCACTGAGGTAGGTAAATTCAGATAAGACTGAAAATTTTAATAGAGTAAGTTATGAATTTGAAGTTGCTGTAAGAATGCAGAACATAAATCTGTTGTATTAGCAAATAAAAATATGGTGAGTCTAATGCCTACACAGTAATTTGAATCAAGGTTTACTTTTAATAAACACCAGGAGGGGTAGCTGGTCCAAAAGACTAACATATGAGGCTCTTATCCCTAGGTTGATGCTTTTTAAACAGGGTTCAATAAATTACTGATTTCTTTGCAACACCCCTACATAAGAAACAACTGTCAAACAGTTTAATTGTCCTGATTAAATGCCACGGGGTTCTAATAATGAAAATCACCCAATGTAGAAGCTAACAATAACTCACATATACAGTGATGGCCTTGGAAACTGTTTACAAAGTACTAACCAAGACAACTAGTTATCTTACTCTTTCCACAAAATGCAGTAGAGTCTAACTTTTACCTGCCTGGGTAATTTGGCAAGCAGCAGAGCTGTGCAGAAGAAATGCCTATGGAAGGTTCTGCTTGAAATCACCAGTATGGTATCCAAAAGAGCTATAAATCCACTGCAGGATGGGCCCCCAAGAAACACTCCTAATATTGGGGTGAATCTTGAACCCACAGCCTTCTACCTGAGGTACAGAAATGATACCAAATGAACCAAATGCAAATGAGAAGCATTCAAAGATAAATGAATATACTCCAAGGCTTATGTGTGCTATCAAGCAATAAATACACTAGGAGTAGGAAGTGCAAAAAGTAATTAAGCTTAAGAAAGAGGCATATGCAAGCTATAAAACACTAGACAGAGAGGAGGACTAGAAAGATTGCAGAAGGAAGTTAAGAGAGTGTAAAGAAAGAAATTAATACAAGAGGCAGAGACAGAAGGAGAGATTGTGTGAGAGGTTAAGACAAATAAGAAGATAATTTTCAACTCTGTATTGCTCAGAAGTGAGACGTCAGAAAAGTGTCTCTAGGAGATGGTAGAGAAATTCTATCTGGAAAGCAGACACTGTGCTAAAGCAGATCAAAATCAAGTACTTCCAAGTCCACATAATGTGGATTCTTTTGGTATTAACATACACATCTTGGGAAAATTGTGCAGCTTCCACAAAGGGTTGCAAATTGACCAACCCACATATACATTATGTTATATTATTGTATTATTAGTTGACCTTTGTAAGGACAAATGGATAAACTCCATTTGGTGTGAAACCACATTTAGTGGGGTAGCTTAAAGTATTTGGAAGGATGTCAAGAGACAAGGTTCAAACAGGCCAGATAGGGCAAAAAGACTCAAAAAATGTTCTAAAAGTGATTTCATAATGGCCAGTCATATCAGTGAAAATGGCATTTTAACTGCCAGAGTTAAAACGTATTTTGCACTTAGACAACATTGTAGAATTATGAAATGGCCAGAATACAATGGGGGACTGTGGAAGGACCTTTTTCATCCTTTTTTTTTTTCTTGAATGTGCTAATATTAACTCTTTGGGAAGCTGCTGCTGATATAAGAACAGGCATCTCTTAGTCAGAGTCTGTGTAAGTACATATAAGGATACTTTCACCTGCAAAATCTATATTCCTACTATCTGTGGGAGGAAAAGTCCTGGGGGCAGAATGGCAAAATCAAAAGTATCTTTTCTTTCTGCCAGTAATAGGAAAGAGGTGGTGGTGTAAAGTTTGTTCTTCTTTAATGCATTTCCCTCCACACCATGTGGGGTTTTAATTCTTAGTATTTCCTATGTAAATATTTTTTGAGTATTCACATTGAACAGTGTTAAAGAACATCACTTACCAAAGTTTGAAAAAAACCAGATAACAGGGCTTATACCTGTACAGTGGTGGAGGTGGCAGCACTACCTGTTCAGCTGGAGTCTAGTTAATGTATCTAATGGAAAGTCTGGAAAAGGCTGTAACTGGCTTCCTCCTGCTTCTCATTACATCTGACCACTTAGAAAAGAAAGTGACTGTAAATTCTAATACAGTCTAGTCACCTTTGGCACTGGGCCGAGGAAATGAGACTTCACGGAGATGGAGGACCCCCACAAAAAAGTGTGAAAAATTGAAATGACAAGGTTGTGTTGATAGCTTGTTGAATAAACGAAGGGAATGAATTGAAATTTACATTTATATAGCACCGTTCATCTACACTGTATCACTCAGGACTAAGGAGTTGGTGGAAAGCTTACTTTGCCAGCACAGCTGCACTGGGGAATGAAGTAGAATTGGACCTAACATCGTTTTCCCAGAACCAGACCTACAAAAACAGTGGAGAAGGGCAAAGAGCCTATGTAAAGCCTAAAAAGGGTGGCAGTCAGTGAACAAAAAGTAGAAGACTTCATGCATGGAAGGTTAGGAGGTGAGAAAGGTAGTGAATATTATTTTTTAAGTTTAGATCATGATTGCAGGAATGAAACAAAGCAAAGAAAAAAAAAATTCAAACCCTTTTATCTGTTCCAATGCAGAAACATGTATCCTACCATTTCTCACTCTAAGAACTGAAAGCCTGCAGATATGGGGATTCAATAACTCATCTGTTCCATTGTTACCAGTCCTTACAGTTAGAAAGTTCTTTCTAAAGTAAATCTTACATATTCTTCAGTTCATTTAAGTCTATTACTTCCTAATCAATTCTTGCTGAGGATGAGGTTCAACAGAAGGAATCGATCACAGTGCTCTTGATAACAGCTTTTTATATATTGAAAACTGGAATTATGCTCCTGTTGGTCCATGGTACAACTAAAGTGTGGCTCAGCACTTATCTCTGATGATCTGATCCTCATTTTTCCTACATGTAATTTTACTATTAAAATACCAGAATACAGCACTCTTTCAGAGCCTAAACTGAGATCTTTTCCACATGTTTGATTCATGTAGGTAATTGGATGTTTGGGAGACCAGCTAGCAATTGCTCCTGTATACTCACTGGCCTCCTTGTGCTCAAGGAGAATTTGACAAAATGACATTTACATACCTGTGGAACTCACAAGTTATTTACCTAATTCATCCTCCAGAGTCCTAGAGAGGAGCTCACCTCCAAGCTATTCTTTCATCTATCTCCACTGGCAAATCCCAAGTCATCTCATGCTGATGCTGCCACAAATCTGCTTGTTTTGAGCATTTGCCTCCTAAAAGTTAAATGCCTTAAAAGCAGCAAAAGAACATTCACAAGGCAAGACAAGCTCACTGTTGCACTGCTACCACTGGCTGGTGCAATAAAGAGTTGGTTGAATTCCTACATAATTCATTGCTCAATAAAGTCATTCTTCCAAATGCAGCAGAACACATAGAACACAGAGCACATTGCATTTTTCCAATTTGTTCTGAGATATAGGGCTATTTGGGAAATAGCTTGACCAGTATGTCTGACATGTATACACAGCATGTCCTTTCCTTGCACCAGGCATACAAGTCAACCCCAAAATCATGAGATTTTAGAACGGTCCACAATGCTGAAAAAACAAATTGTGGGGCTTTTTTGCAGTGACATTTTTAGCTGACCAAATACAGGTCAAAAAAGCAAGTTGCATAACTCACGCAAGACACATCATCCCATATCTGCTACATGCTGAAAGCCAAATCCCACATGAACTGGACATGCAGTCATGCACATTTTCAAAGCACTTTCTCCCCCATTCTCCTTTCTCATCGACCACAGTGATTTCCTGGCACCCATTCCCTGACCATCCCTATCCTTCAGCTCCTACATTTTGGCTTTCAGGGTTGAGGTGCAGGTCCCCTTTCAGCCTCCAATTTACAAGCTATTGTAAATAGCTCAGGCTATTGTCTCCACTGAGGACTCACCTCCAAAGGGAATGGTTTTTGTAAGCTGGAACATTTCTGACATGTCTATTCTCTTGATGGTGGTGATGGGTATCCTGTACCTCCTGATTTCAGCCCTGCCCCCGCATCAGAGCAAGCAAAGGCAACCAAGACTGCCCCAAGAGCATTTCAGGCTGCTTGGTGAGGAACCGTGCAATACAAAGTAGCACCAGTACTGATACCATTAAACCCCTTTCTTGTGGTTCCTTTTACCCAGATGAAAACACTACTAATTCACAGGTACTAATTAATTCACCATTTTTAACATACCTAGACTATAGAAAGATTCATTTTACCATTATAATGTTTTTAATATAGTTATATTGCATAACAGTGGCAGGTCCTTCATCCTCAACATTAACTTCTATGTGTAATAATGTAGCATTGGAGAAGATAGTTTTGTTTAAGAGAGAACTACTTTGATTCAGGTGATAAATTTCCACTTTTTAAGAAGAGTTCCTTGATTTAAATTCTTAAAAGTTCACTTATTATTTTATTCCAAAAGCCAGCTCAGAGAAGGCCAGTGACCTCCCACCTGGCCTCAGATCTGACTTGCCCTACAGATAGGTTCTGCTGATGCCTTTGGCAAAAACGCCTCTACATGATACCAAGGAATTTGCTCAATTTTGCTGGAAGAAAAAGGAGACAGCAAATCTTCTTTTCCCCTGAACTTTCCTTAACTTTGCAAGTGATTTCAATTAGCTCATAGTGAAATGGGGCCAGGTTTGCAGGAAGAGATAAACATAGAAGATTACAATAGCTCAGAAAGTAGTACAAATAAGGATCTTTGCTGAAGCAGGATTTAAATAACTAAAAATGTTACTGTTGCTCTGGAGGTGAAACTAGAGATGGGAGGAAAACGTTAAATTAAAATTCAAGGGTAAATTAAATGTTTTTCACCCTGACAGCAGACTCATGGCCTGAGATACAAATGTTGAGGTAACACACTCATAATGAGAAAATATATCCAGAAGAGGAAAATCTATGTGTATAGAAATCAAATTGTGGAAACTACAGTGAAACATTAAGCAGAAACAGTCAATAAACAAAGAGCAGAGGGTTAAAGGAATAAAAACATGAAAAATTCTGTTGAGCATACATAGTCCATACTCACAGAATGATTAAGGTTGGAAAAGATATTTAAGATCATCAGGCCCAACCATTAACCCAGCACTGCCAAGGGCACCACTACGCCATGTGCCTGAGCACAACAGATACATGTCTTTTAAATACCTCCAGGGTATTTAAAACTTCCTTGGATGCCTGTTACTCCAAGAAACTAGGAAGAAGAGGCAAAAGAAGAAACCGAGAGGATGTCAAGAGAGGGAGGTTTGAAAAGGGAGCCATCTGTCTTAAAATCACCATTAGAAATTTAAAGCTACACCACCTTGGACTAAGGACAGAGTCAAGAGGAATATAGCACTTATTAGTGATGCTAGAACCTCTCCAGAGGTACAACCAGTTGGAAAACAATTACTATTTCCTCACATCAGGAATAAGTAAGTTATTTGCTGCTTTGAGGAGGAACACTAGAATAGAAACCAAGCAGAAAGCTAGCAAGACATTTGAATGGGAGTAAAACTGAGACTTGGAGATAGAATACTGGCTATTTAGGGACAGCCGGTGTTTCCTCTAGTTTCCCTGGGATAATGTCATTCTCAGCAAATGAAAGCAAGGTAGCTTTGGGAAATTTGAGGTGGCTGATGAGAAAGGAATATTTTTTACCAACCACCAGTACCAAGAATCCCTGCAGATGGGTGGGTGAGGTCTTATAAAAAGCCTTAGATGGCCAGGTACTGAGAAAGAGGCAGAAGCAAAAAGTCTGAGGATTAATAGTGTCAAAGGAAAAAGAGACACAAATGCAAAAGCAGCTCATTAGAGTAGAAAGAAAGAGGGCTACAGTGCTAGCTTTCAGACCTAGGCATGGAGACCTTGTTAGACAAAACCCCTCAGGCATCTTGTGAAAGTTACAACATCTGTATGCTCATCTGGCATTAAACAGAGTTCCCAGTTGTTCCTCTACCATCGTTTCTTCTGGGGACATCTGGAAGTGTTCTGGACCTACCTGTTTTGTGTTCAGAAGTGGGAGCACAGATGGTGGACCAGATGTACAGGACTTTGAAATATATTCATGAAGAGCAAAGGGGAGTTTGTGCTGTAGACAAGGATCCAAATGGTGTTGAAGGTTCAGCAGGGGCAATAGAAAGGTCATGAATTAAACGCATGAAATGTAAATTGGGAATGTGGGGATGTTTTAGAGAAGGAAAGGAAGGAGCAAGGAAAATGGAGGCCTGGGGAAAGCACAGATTAAGCTGAATAAACAAAATATAA
The DNA here is from genome assembly GCF_009819655.1 of Sylvia atricapilla. NCBI lineage: Eukaryota > Metazoa > Chordata > Aves > Passeriformes > Sylviidae > Sylvia > Sylvia atricapilla. The sequence continues at coordinate 27,045,129 of NC_089143.1, read as the reverse complement.
AGAGCTATCATGGCAGTCATGCGCCTGCACAAAAGAAAAATGCTCTTCCAAAAAATAGATTCCCTATTAAGTGATTTTGCTTGATTTTTTTCATGCCACTCATGAGTTATCAATCTCCCCACCCATAAAGACAAATGTCGTATCGGCCCTAACCCATCAGCTATTCTCAATTTATCACCATTTAATATATATTAAAATGCTCTTACCTCTGATTGCAAAAACAAACAAAATAAGGCAACATAAATCAAAAAGAAAGGAAAAGAGAGACGAGGAGGCTGAAGAGACAGAAGGGAGATCTGCTGCTCAAAAGAATGGATTTTTTTTTTCTCTTGATCCTTGCATGCAAGCTCTCAAGGCCTCTCCACCACAAAAATACTCCAATGGTCTCACACTGTAAATCACATCAGTAGTTTATTAATCCCCTCACAACAGAGAAACAAATGCTCAGCCCTGGAAGGAGAGTGGGGAAGCTGCAGAGTAGTAACAAACTCAGCAACCTTATGACTCTCTCTCTCTCTGATCCCATTATAAACTAACACAATATTTTTCTCCAATTTTCAGTCAGTATTGCAGCTCGCAGCAGAAAAGATACTGAAAGCAGCAGGAGCCAGGCAGAGGTGTCAGACTTCAGAGCGGACACTGCCTTGGGACCTGGGGGGGCCAGTAAATCAGTGCACGCTTGTCAACAGCTCCAAGCTGCAGGAATTACTCGAGCGAAAATAACAAATGGCTGTCATTGTGGAGCCAAAAACCTGTGATTATAATTATCACATCCCCAGTGACCTTGCATAAACTTTAATCCCTCTCCAATGGAGCATTTAAATAGCCTGCATCTACTGGCAGAGGACCGTGTCCCCTAAGTTGAAAATACAGAGAGTAGGAAAGAAAAGAGCCACAAAGAAACCACCAAGCCCCTCTGTGTCTTACAGCCTGTATTAAAGAGTTGTACAAGAAAAGCCCTGTCACTGTCATTTTAATTGATATTACATAGTCACCCTGAATTCAAAATGCCACGGTGGTGTCCAAATTCAGCTAATCCCAGCACCGAGCATTTTAATCAGATGAAAAGGTCAAATAACACCAAGTTTTCATCACTGCATTCAGTGGGCTGAGAAAGTGGGTATACAAGGTGTGTGGTTGGGTTGCTGAGTCAAGAAATCTTCAGGGAGGAAACCTCTTTCCACCTTGGAGAGGTTAGCTCACCTCACCGTTGAAGGTCTCACCATGATCAAGACTTGAATGAATGCTTCAGGTTTAATAAATGCCTTTTTCCACCTGCTAAAATCAGGCATTTTAGGTGTTTGGGTATTTTCATAGTACCCTTACAGCCAGGATGTCTTTAATTACAGATGTCTTTAAGGACAGTTCAGGCTAGTGCCTTGTTCTACTTCTCTAGGTTATAAATGCACTTTCAGCCAATATACATAGGTGTTGCAGAAAACACTAACAGCTCTGAATCTGGGGAGAGAAAAAATTTTGATTCTAAAGGATTTCATTGTCCTCATGTTTTTGATCCTAACAGGATCCTTTTAGGGAAAAAATATATTTTGATGCTGTTCTGTGAGTCCTCCAAAGCACATTGAAAGCATAGTAGGTGCAGGAATTTGATGACATTGCTTTGAAATTGTAAGAACCAAATTGCTCCATGATAGTCAGATTACTAGTTCACCAAAATTGTTACACTTGCAAACCTGGTGATTTCCCCCAGAAAAAGTACCTCCTGGAGTCAGCAGATGCTCTCGCATAGAGGAAAACAGCAAATGTAGGTTTGAAATATGAGACTTTGTATCTTCCATACAGGTGTTAACAATATACTGCACAAACTTTGCACCATGGTATCACATAGCAGCAATTTTTTCCTCAATATTGCTGCAAGGAGACAAAATGAACTTATTACTGGAAAAGAGCTTTGCTAATTGCACAGTCTTTCATTAGGTTTCAGAAAGAGTACAAGAGAATTGCACATTCAAATTAGCAGCAATTTTAACAAATTCAAAACTTTTAAAACAGAGAAATCAGAGGAACATTAAGCCTTAAGGGAAAGTAATTTACTGAGATAGGGCAAAATTAAAGCATTTCCATATTAGTGTGTAGACTGGTGTATGTAATCCCCACCTGCACTTCTCCACGTTAAATAAATTAAGTAAAAGTCATCTACAACAAGAGGTATACTTCCTAAAACCAGGAAATTGTACTGTCTAGAAAAGCAGAAATACTTGAAATAGATTAGTTCTTGCCCACGCTAAGTTTTAACTATACATGTTGGAATTAGAGATAAAAATAAGAAGTAGCCTATATATAGTTAAAGTGCTGGAGTGGATCACAAAGGTGCTTAGTTATTTAAGGTGATCTTCCAAGTCAATAAAACCCAAGTATATATTTCAAAGGGAGAATTCTTCCAAGCAACTGTATTAACCTAAACCCCACATCCTGACAAACCTCTAGCAAGCTTTCTACAACAGTGTCAGCCCCACTCAACAGGGCATTTGAAAACACAGCTACAGCTAAAACAAGCCTCCTTTCTGCTATGTATTGGAATTAGGATGTTCTTTGGACCAGAGAGACAGGGAAAGAGAGAGCCAGACCCTCACAGAGCTTTGCATGCCTCTGACATTCTGGAAATAAATGGTGGAATAGGAGAGACAGGTCTTTTCAGCCACTGGCACAGAACAGGAACTGGATTGAATCCAGGTGCCCTTAGAGGCTGTGACACCAAGGGCCACTCCACTGCCACCACATAGTAACAAATTTCACCAGCCTCATTCAAAATGAAAATTCTCCATTTGCATCACTGCAACATAAATAAATACATTAAATATCATGTTATAATAGTTTGGCACATTTATCCTCCAGTCAGGAATCATTCCAAACACAATCTCTCCTTTCCTGATTACCAGTGTGATGCAAATGCCTGAGTCTAGAGCTGTATATCCTGTGTTTCATGCATGAACATTGAGTAAAACCCCTCTGTTTTTTCCCACATATTGGGGATGGGCTACCACCAGTTTTCCTTTGATAAGCAATCCAACCCCACTGATCCAGCATTTTTTTCCATCTCATCCTGGAGAATGAGCAGTTTCAGAATTTTTTTTTTCTTTTTCTTCATGCCAATAACTGTAAAACAACTGACAGTAACTATCATCAGTGTTAGGTTAATGGTTGGACTTGATTATATTAGAGGTCTTTTCCAACCTTCATGATTCTATGATCATTTTAAGACCAGCTTTTTGTTGGTTGTCTCAAATTGCATGTATATTATTTTGTGAACTTATCTCTAAAAGAAAAAAGGACAAAATCTGGACTTTCTGTGTGTTAATACTTGAAAAGACACTAAATCTGGCACAAAATCACACATAAACACCTGATATCATTGGCAATTCAACATTTTTTACTATGAGGTTAGTACCATAGGACATAGTGTTAACCTGTTTGTTGTCCCTTTCTTCTCTGTTATGAGAAAAATCACAGGCACTTGCCACCACGTATTTTATATTATGATCCTGTTCTGGGTATATGTTCATCAAAATTGATTTTTTTTTTTTTTTTTTTTTTTTTTTTTTTTTTTTTTTTTTTGTAATAGCTACCGCTGAACTCTGGAATTCCTTTGAAACTATAGAAATTAAATGGTTGTGAGAAGAGAATAGTGCTCATTCACTGAAATGTGAATGAACATTTCATTTATTCTGATCTCAGTGGCCTGAACTTTTTACATAAGCCCTTTGCAGTCCTGTGTCCCAGAGATCCCAGAAGGTGAAGAATAAAAAACCAAAGCAGTGATGTTTGGGTAATACAGTGGGACCAGGTGACTGTACAAATGGGCCATTTTTGAGGAGTTTCAATTTCAGTGCAGAGCAAGTTGAATAAACAGTTCATAAAACTGCCTTCACTTTATGGGGTAAATTGCTCATCTCTGCATCACAGTTGTTCTTGGCTTCCCCTTCAGAAATCTTTCCACGAGTCCCACTGGCATTAATGGCAGCTCCACAAGCAGAACAAATAGACAATCATTTCATACTGAGAGGAGAATTTCCCCCACATGGTGTGTGTCCATCACACAAACCCACCTTGCACCAAGGGAGGGAGACAACCCCTGTGAGCCTCCCCATCCCTAACTCTGCGTCCCCTCCTCTCTGCTCTGCTGCCTGTGGTCACCAGCACCAGGCAGGCAATCTGACATTTTTAACAGCTTTTATCTTTTCATAACCCCAGCTCCCAGCTGTTTCACGTTTGCCTGCACTTTTCTGCAGCGATGCTGGGTTCACTCAAAAGACAACTCTAGCGTACTGAAATGCCAAAAGCAATCTCCAGCCCTGTGATATCTTGGCCTCCTAAAGACCCCATCCTGAGGAGAGGGTTACTCTGAGAATGCAGTGAGACCCAGATGAATAGAGATGTCACTACCCTTGGTGAAATTCTGTGCATTTGAGCCAAACCAGAAACCTCACCACCCCTCAGCACAAGGCAAAACCAGGTAGGAATGAGAAGGCAGAAATGGGTTGCCTTGCCCCAGGTGAAATCACCCCCTGGGCTTCTGATCACCATGAAAATTTGGGTGTTGGGCAATGCATAAGGATCTGGGTACCGTAGTGGTTTTTTTTCCCCAGCTTTTGGGGAAAAATTACTGACTGGGATTATCTATTTTTTCCAAGTTTAATTTTTTCCTTTCTAAGCCATATAGACCATCAGACTGGTGCTGCATAGAGTTTAAACAACCATAAGCTTCAAGTACTCAACAATTTCTTCCACAAGAGAAATATTCAAAGTATTTCTTTCATACCTTGCCTTTTTACTCCTTTCCCTTTTAGCCCATTCCTCAAGACATATGTACTGGTATGAAGTTCAGACTGGGATCAAAGAGAGAAACATCTATATTTAGAGAGTGGTATTCCTCTGCCATGACTTCAAAAGTGTTTCTGAGTCCTAAACCTTTCACAGTGTTACAAGACCCCAAAGAAAACGGACCTGACCCTGGGAACTTCATCTCAAGAAGCTTTTCTCCTGAAACTGGTGTGTTTTCCAGCAATAACAATAGCCAACCTGCTTTATTCTGAAAAAAAAAATTAAATAAAATATTTTTTTAAAAAAATTATGATAAAAATCTTCATTTAGAATCAGCTCCAGCCAGCACTGCCAGCTTTAGTCCAGGTGTCCCCCACAGTGTAGCTTCCTTCCTCAAGCTGACCTCCTGGAGTCACAAAAATACAACAAAAACAAGAGCCTGTGGATTTAAAGGATGATTCTGACTGGTACAGTTATGTCCAAAATTTGCAATATATAACCTATAGTTTCAAAATTGAAAAGCTAGTTAAGAGACATAGAAATGGCATGTACTACTTTTTGATTTAAATTTTTGAGAGTGTCACCATCAATTTCTCTGTCCTTTGAGGTAGAAATGTAGTTCATCTTCCTTCTGGTAGGAGGCTGAAAGCACTCTGTTTTTATTCCTGATTCATTTCAGCTCTTTTCTGTGTGAGCAAGGTTCATGTGGTTTGATGTCTGATAATGAAGATTTGGCACAGCTTTAAATATAAGTAATTAGGGAATCCATTGACCATAACAAACAATGGACCAAAAAAATAAAACTGTTGTAGAGAAAGTACTTCCCAGTTGCTCATTATAGCAATTTTTGCCTGTAATTATAATTCACAAATTTAATTCACTCAAAAAAACAAATACCTTTTTTCTTTGCTTAAATATCCTAAATCAAGCATTAAATTACAGCTCTTTCAGGAATGAACCTCATCATTAGCTTTCTTATGTGAAAGAGAAAAAAAAGCTACTCTTGAAAATCTGCATTTAAGGGACAAGTGCAGGACATCTACACAATAAAATCCCCTGCTACACTTACACATATCACGTGCCTGTGTGCTCATATATACATACATGCAGATGTGCATTTATGGATGAGTATTTCTATATTTTATATGTTTACACACAAACATACACTCACCCTAATAAAAATAAACCTCCAATGATAATGTGATCCCCACTAGTCCAGCACTTCAATTACAAAGCAATCCTAGCACAAATCCAGAAAATGTCACTGTCACATGCTTCTTTTGTATGCTGTTGAAAATACCTCCAAACTTTGGAAATTAATCACACAGCAATGCCAATCTTTTAAGCCAGGCATCTATGAACCAACCTCTTCCCTACTGAATGAATTACATTGAAATCATATAATTGCAGGCTGCCATTCAGTCACCCTTAACAATAGGAGACTTTGAAAATTGGAAATTTTTTTCCCATCTGACTCCCAACTTGCAAGCATGAAGCATACAGCAAAAGCTTGGTGCCTTTTAAATTACCTAAAATCTACATCCTTCAGACAAATGAACAGGGGGAAAAAAAAGGGTGCAATTTAAGGGCAAATCATTTTGTGTTAATCCTTGGGAACTCAAAGCATGAAGATAAAAGAAGAAAAAATGCAGGTTTCACTTTGCTCATTATGGGACATTGACTTTCACCTAATAGTATGCAATTAAAATTTCTTCCTGAGATTTCCTTATTGAAATAAGAAAGATAGTGCCGTGCTGAATGTGGTGATAGATCTCATATAAACGTGCTTCCTGGACAAACTGATTTATCATGTCTCATTCCAGCAGTACTTTCTTGCTTGCTCATTTCTCATCTTATTACTGTGAAGTTGTAATTAAAGAGGATCCTCCCACAGAGAAGAGTTCTCCTTCAGGACAAGCTAAATTATAAATGCACTGTTCTTTCTCTGAGACCAATTTAAAGGGGCAGTTTGCTATGGGAAAGATGCACAGCTAATTCTTTGGGCTCCTGGCTCTGTAATTTTATGCAGGTCTCTTTCTGTTAGATACAGAATAAATTTGGTTTGCAAACTGGGTTTCCTGGGCAAATATACCTCTGAAATTGACTATTTCAATTTAAATACAAAGACAATTCAATTAAAATGGTATTGAACCACTGCAGCTGATTTACTTTGTAGATACTTCATGTATGATCACTCGTATAATACACCTAAATATTTCAGAGGGAACCAAAAAACTATTTAAGCAATAGAGATCCTGTAAAAATTCTTCCTATGCTTCAGGAAAAATAGAACAACAGAACAACATTTGACCACAATCAACATTGACCATTATGATATTAATTTGCCAAGAAGACACTACCATAAAAAAGCAGTAGGCATGAGATCAATTTGACAACCAGATATCCTTCCTCCACCAAATTCTCAGCCCTTCAAACACACAAACGTGCACCACTTTAAAAAAAAAAATAGGAAACATTATTTGCTGTTTTCTATATTTGAACTCATATCCTCACTGCAATGAAGTATTTGTATTGCAAGCAATAGCAAAATCCAGTTTTCTTCAAGGGAGGAGATTCCAAGGAAGAGGACCAGTGGTGCTGTTACTGAAGAAGGTTCTTGTGCCTTTGTACCTGAACACTTGACCCTAAATACAGCAATACAGGGTACCCCCATTAGATTCATCACCTCATTTTTGTTGTTCCCAGTGTACTTTACAAGAATGTGAACTCTAGGAATAAGAATTACTCACATCCCTTCACAGCAGCTCTTGAAGTAACTTCTAATGCTTCCCTGAGGACTCTGGAAAGACAGAATCAGTGGGTGAACTTCATAAAATGGGGCAAGGAGAGAGGAATGCACTGAAAAATGGGGGTGAGCTCTCTGAGCTTGGAATGCTCATCCAAGAATGAGAATCCTCTCTTAGCTATGGAATATGCATGTACTTTAATATTAAAGCATTACTGTCATGCTATCCTGCCTTTAATGTCAAAGTAGGATCTAAAAGAATTCAGATCTCTTGATAATGAAAATCCATCTGATACTCAAAAGGCTCACACAACAATGAAATAGCCTTTTACACTGTTACATCCTATAGCTTTATATTTCTCCTTGAGTCCATTAATTTAATTGGATCTCTGGATTTCATTTTAAAATATTTTATTGTAATCATAGGAGACAGCAATAATTTATTAATGTGCTTGGTAGCACTATGACACAGGGCAGAATTATACTTGCAGACATATAATTTCAGAGCTAATTTCATAAAAGTATGGGTGAACTTGATCCTTAAATTAAAACCATTGTCCTTTGCTAGAGAATTAAGACAGGCAATTCATCCTGTGTCATATCTACAATGTTTTAAATGTGATGCAAAGACCTGAGTAAAAGTGAGGTGTTTGCAGCAGCTGATATGACTATGAAGGTCTAGATCCCATGAGGAAGAAAAATGAAAAAACAGTATTGTGTGTATAGACAGTGACACATTATAACTGAGTATTTTAAGTCCTTTTCAAAATATAAAACCTCAATTTTTATATGTAAAAATGCTAAGCAAAAATTACCTGAATTCAGCTTCAAAACGCAATACATGTTGTATCAGTAAATATTATTTTCTTGGCTTCTGTTTCTCCTTTACATGTTTTCTTTCCTATTTTTCCAAGAAAAGAGAAATTAGGACAAGGAAAAAAGGAAGTAAAAGAAAACAACACAGCACACCAAAACCCCACACCATGGCATGCTCCATCTCCTTTTATGCTAATAATTCTGTGTGCTTGATTAGTATTGCAAGTTATCTGTGCTAATGAGTTGCAAAATTTCATATTCAGAAGTCCATTTCCAGTTTCATGGAACACACAAGGTCACATCAATATATTGTGACTCCCAGTGTGTGTTTCTATGGGTGGCTGCAAGTCCTAAAGAAGAGACAACATCAGACTGGTGACTTGTCACTGGTGGGGTTCCAGAGGGCTCCATCCTCGGCCTTCCTCTCCTCAACATCTCCATAAATGACCAGGATACAAGACTGGAAGGCACACTGAGCAAGATGATACAGATATCACACAGATGATACAGAACTGCGAGGAGCTGTTGACTCCCTCGAAGGCAGGGAGGCCCTGCAGAGACCTCCACAAATGAGAGGGCTGGGCAGTCACCAACCGTGTGAGGTTCAGCCAGGGAAAGTGCCAGATTCTGCACCTGGGATGGAGCAGCCCTGGATGTACGGACAGATGGGAATGAGGGGCCGGAGAGCAGTGCCAGGGAAAGGGCCCTGGGGGTCCTGGTCAGTGGAAAGTCGAACATGAGCCAGCAGTGCCCTGGCAGCCAGGAGGGACATCCCTGTCCTGGGGACATCAGGCCCAGCACGGCCAGCCGGGCAAGGGAGGGGATTGTCCTGCTCTGCTCTGGGCTGGGGCAGCCTCACCTCGAGTGCTGGGGGAGCTTTGGGAGCCACAGTCAAAGGAAAACATTAAACTATTAGAGAGTGTCCAAAGGAGGCCACAGGGATGGAGAAGGGCCTTGAGGAGAAGCCGTGTGAGAGGCTGAGGGCACTTGGCCTGTTCAGCCTGGAGGAGACTGAGGGGAGAGCTCAGAGCACTTACAAATTCCTCATGAGAGGAAGAGGAGGGGCAGACACTGATCCCTTCTCTGTGGTGACAGTGACAGGACCTGAGCAATGGCCTGAAGTTGTGTCAGGGGAGGTTTAGGTTGGATATCAGGAAAAGGTTCTTCCCCCAGAGGGTGGCTGGGCACTGAACAGGCTCCCCAGGGCAGTGGTCACAGCACCAGCCTGGCACAGCTCAGGGAGAGTTTGGACAATGCTCTGGGGCACAGGGTGTGACTCTGGGGGATGGTGCTGTGCAGGGCCAAAAGACATGGACTTGATGATCCCTTGAAAAGGGATCCTTTTGGCTCCCTTCTAACATAGCGGATTCTGTGATTCTGAAATCCGCTTCAGAGATCTTTTTCTATAACATTTCTAACACATTTAGATATCATACAAAAGGTGAATTCTATAAACAGTCACAAAGCAGACAGAAGAAAGAAACATAGCCATTGACTCAATGTCACTTTTAGTCAAGTAAACATTCACAAGAAATTCTTTTTTGAGGCATATTCCCTGCTCTGATAAAAAACTTTAGTTCTGTTTGAAATTATACAAGGTATTGTTTGTAAAGAGCTTTTTTTCTTGTTAGATCTCTTAGCACAGAGAAAATAAATAAAGTTTAATAGAGTGACTTAAAACCTCAAATACTCTCACTCTGCTTTCCAAAGTGTCTAGGATCAGAATAGATCTACATATCTGAATTTACAGAGAATTTCTTGTGCCAAAAATTTTCTGAAGCTGCATATTGCTTGCCAAGCTAGTGACAAGGAAGGCTTTGTTTTATAGATGAATTATTACCTATTAGCTTACAGCACAGCAAACAGAGGTGCTGCAGGCAGCCCCTGGTCAGAGCCAAGAAGACAAGGAGCTGTGCTCTCACCAGCTCATGGAGTAAAGGGACAACCAGAGAAACAACAAGACCAAGCCAGATAACTAAAGCCAGAAGTGCCCATTAGCTCTCAGCCACAGGACAGGTGGGGATCCAGACATTGCACATGAAGAATTACAATCTGGACACAGAGAATAAATAAAAGAGCATCCCCAGCAGACCTGCAGACTCCTCTCAGTCCCTACTCCCTTTTGTTCCTACCAGTTACTTCTGCCAGCTGACAAATCATCTCCCCGACACAATAAATTTGTTATGGAACATTATCTCGGGCTGAGGGAGGTCAGGATGTGCTAAAGGTCATGTATGCATTAACCTACTACATGAGAGTCCCCACCCTTAGTTTAGAACATAGTCTTAAATTATAAACTATTGAACTGGCTATAACAGATCCCTCATAAACAGCCTCATTTACCTGACACAGTCTCAAGATCTGCCTGAACACCTTGACAGCAGGCCTGTGTCCTGTCACTCCAAGGTATTATTAAAGGTAAAATCCATGTTGTCAAACACTAGGCTCGTGGAGTTAAAGTCCCAATGACAAGGGAAATGAGAACAGTCTGATTCCAGCACCAGGTAAATCTGGGTGCAGAACACATGCTGGATCAAGGTCTGGTCTGAGAGAACCCAGCGGAGACCATGGCTACAGGAGTCTGCACTTGACTCCAAGACTACTTCAGCACCTACAGAGGTTATATGTTTATTATATATTTATGTTTTCTGCCAGAAACACGGTCATGGAGTTTTGATTCATCACTTCTTAATCTAGGGGAAGAAAAGAAAGAAAGAAGAGTCATCTTATTAACATCTCCATATACTACCATTTACTTGCAATTTCCAACCAGCTGTGAGATTTGGGACCGGAGATCAGGAATCAAAGGCCAGTAAAAGGATCTGGCTGCAAACAGCATTTTTGACTCACTTTCCTTGACAGAAGACCATTCTCTGGCAATTGTGGGAAAGGGAAATGTTGGTTTAGTGCAAAGACCAAACACAGAAATCTTTTAGAGACACAGATATCTTGTATCTCTGCCTTCACTGAGCTGTTTCTCCTTTTTATTCTCATTTTCACTCTCCGTCTGTCTTCATTAGTCTGCTGGCACTCTGCTAGGATTAGTGGGCTAGTTTCCATGGTTTCTTATTTTCACTTTCTATCTTTCTTTGCTTAACTCATTAAATTGCTCATTACTTCACTGCACTTTACAGGAGACATATTTATTGTATTAGTTACACAATGGCCAGATTAGTAAGTGATAGGCAGCTTGCTATTTGAAAGAACATATTCTAATAGCAGAAAGGAAATTCAGGAGACACAGATATTATCTACTAGTTGTAACATAACTGGGAGAGCTAGTAACTGCTAAATGTTTACCCTTTATCACTAGAAATATGCTACATGATTATAAAAAACTGGTGCAGCATCCACACTGCTCTTGCTCCCTGGCAAAGGGAAGCCACAAGCACAGCTCTCAGGATCAACACCATCTTTACCTTCTCCTCTTTACATTCCATGACAAATTGACATAATAAAGATGTCCAGACAATGGCTTTTTCCAAGTTTGGGAGGGGCATACACTAGCCACCCTCTGACTGCTGGGGAGGAGAGAGCAGAGACAACAGGGAAAAACCAAGGCATCACAGGCATCATCCTAGCCAAAGGAAGCCCTCCAGCATGAAAACTGAGCTCAAACTCAAGAGTTTTGGTACCATTTCTCAGATTTCCACCATACTTGTACCAATTGTATTACAAGGAAATTAATTCTGATTAGTTTCTGCTACTCACGCCCTGGTAAAATTCTTGAGTAAAATGACTTCTCACTTCAATAGGAGCACAGTGGGGCCAGCTGAGAATACTTGGTCAAGCCTGTATTCAAAACAGTTTTCAGTCCTAATTCAGTTTCCTGTGGTCATCCTCTGGAGTTTTTTATTTATTTGGTTTTCTGATTGTGCCAACTTCAACACTCACTTCTCTGCCAATTCACCTCCATTGTCTATTCTTCATTTTTCTAATAAACCCCACCTCTTCATCCTCACCATTCAAGTACAGTCCATTTCCCTCTCTGGTCAAGTCACCAAGGGTGCAGAACAAGACACTCTACCTTGCACCTCTCACTTACTCATTTGATCTTTCCCACAGTTAAATCTAACCTAGCTGATTCAATTATGCTGAAGTTTCTCAGATGCTGAATGTAATCAACCATGCTCTGTCTCTTTAGTTTGACAGGCCTCCAAGACAGAATTCCTTTCAGCTGAATTAAGATCTTTCCTGCAGTTAGTGAATAGTATATACAGGGGTTCATGCCACTCATTCATCTTCTCTGGGAGTTCATTTATCACTTAAAGGTAATCTACTGTGGAGAATTTTGATCAAGAGGATGCCTGATTTCTTTTTCTTTCTTTTTTTGGTGGTTTAAAGAAAATCCATCAGTTTTTAAAAGATTACCTTGGTCCCTTGGCCAGACTTTACTAGACATAAAGGGCTCATCACAGGATTTATGAAATGTACCTTTCCTTTTCTATGAATTATATGGAAATGAGATTTCCTTTTCCTCCAATAAACCCTGTGAATGCTTTTATTTTTTCAGGATGTGAGCAAGAGCAATTCCCTTTCACCATTCTTTAAAGTTAGCCTTCTGCTTCCTGCTTTACCTGCTTTTTTATTTTATACATTCTGGCATAGGAAGCACTGATGTTTGCTAAGTTAGTCAGTAGGGCTTTTGTACAGTAAACTTTATCTTGAATACCTACCGATAACAGTTTTGCTCTTCAAAGGATATCAAATCTGTCCAAGATTGCTGTTCTATCGTTGCCCTTGATAGGGAATAAGATCATCTTTTGTCATCAAGGAGAACTTGTTTTCTGATATTTTTATATCCTGTAAAGCCTTCAAAAACAGTCTCTGGTTTAAGAATGCTGGATCTTGGAATATTTTGTAGTTCTTCAATTTAATTAATTCTCTTTAAAAATATTCTTGATGTAATGTAGTGAAATAAAAAATATATCTCCTCAAACTTCAAAAAAGAAATATATGAGGGTACAGCAGAATAGCTCATATAAGTGAGACAGATATGAAATACACATTACTAAGGTTGAAAAGTACCAAGAGTGACCCATTTATTTCTCAGCACCATTTGAAAAACACATACACTGCAATTCTGTATATGTATGTTGTTTCTTAAAAGATAAATGCTTCAGTAACCCCTGCTGTATAAAAATCTGTGTTAAGCCTAAACAAGAAACTGACTATCCTTGAATCACAAGCCCACTGAAAAAGGGAAGACAGAAGAACAGGCTTCGATGATAAAGGGAAGAGGAATGTGCTACTTGCAGGCAGGGCTGGTGATGGAGGACCAGTTCTCCCTTAACACTCATCAGGCAAAACCCTGCTCCAACAAATGGTGCTGGGAGTTTTGCAAGGTAGAACTGGTTATTACAGTTTCTGATATAATGAACATGGATTTTTTTTTTTAATCATTGTGGCTGGCATTACTGTCACTGTTACAGCTTCTTAGCAAAACCAAAAACTACGAAAGTTAATTTTCCTTTTTAACATCTGCATCTAAAATATTCTTTTGCATTCCAATAATTTTTTTTCTCATGATTTATAAACAGTAAAATACATGTGTAACCAAGGGAGTACTTTTCCCTCTTAAAAAAGCAGCCAAAAATCAAATACTTTTCACTGTTTCTGTGTTAAATTAATGCTTTTTAAATGCAAAATTACTTTCTCCAGAAACCTGTAAAATAGAATGGCTGAAATACTTTTTAAATGGTTTATTATTTTTAAAATTGTAATAAAACTTGATATTTAATTACAGAAAAATAAAACAATCTAGTTTTGAAACTCTACTCCTGCTTACTTTGTCTTTCATCTACCTTTGGCACCTGATGATACCAAATTTCATTCTCTCTGGAGCATGACCATTGGTCACTACTTACATCAGTTCTGTCAAATCAGGGAGACCAGGTCTCCTCTTTGAAACTATAATACCACCAGAGCCTGGCCTAAGCTGGAATCTGGCAGAAAATACCTCCTCCAAGGTGGAGTAATATCTGGGAGTGTTCAACCTGAAAACAGCTTAAGTATTCACTCAGAAATTGTTTCCTATAGAGGAGGGGAAATATTTTCACATGTACTCTGCCTATAAATTAAAACATTGAAAATATCAAGACTATCCCATTCAATAAAAAAAAAAAAAAAAAAAAAAAAAAAAAAGGCAAATGGCAAATTTGGGCCAGCTCCCATTAATCCTTTCTGAATTACACACTATAAGTAGAAAGCACAGCTCTATGGCTCTTCTGTTACTTCCCCTGAAGAGCAGACATGTCTCAGTCAATAACATTTTCATATTTTTATGAAGTTGAGAACTAAAAAAATTGTGCCACATTTCAGCACATCATCCAACACATGTGCTTAAGACTCTGACACTTCAAGTACAGCAATTCTTTGACATCCATCACCAGGCGGTGGCACCAGGCTTGACATGCAGTGAACTGACCCACCAGAGACACCCCTATCCCACATCACTGATGCACTGCAAATGATTTGCACTTAAAATCTGATGTCCCAGCACAGCATCTTGCTGACCACACCACTTCTGCATTCAGTCCTATTAGTGTGTCCTGTTTCCTATTCAGTCTGCTTTCAGTAAAAGCTCAGCTCTGCAACACCTTGACCCTCTTGTCCCCACTTCATCAGAGCACTGACCTGTGAGGACACAAGTGGTCCTGAGAGCCCTGGGGGTCCAGCATTGGCTTAAATGTGTTACTGGATTGGAGCCAGTGTGTTTAGCATGAGACACAGTCAACTTCTTGAGACTTTTAGACTCATATGTTGGAGAGAATTTTTATTCTGTGACTGCTCTTATTTGTTTTGACAAAGATACTGTGCTAATAAAGTCATCAGAGCTTTGCTTTTACTCATTAATAAAAGCATTCATTAGCACATCATGGGCATATCCATGTGCCTATACATTACTTTGTGGAAATGAAGTGATTATAAAATTAGGGGTTCTATGCCACTGTTGTTACTATTATTTGAAAATCTCTGATGGAATTGGTATGAAGTGCAAAAATTCCACCCCTCCTTCATCATACCCAAACCTGTAAAGTGAGAAAGTGTGCAAAAAAACCCTAATAACTCACCATATTCCCTGACCCAGCTGCTATTACAAAAGAACCGCACACCTTGTTGTACATTATTACTTAAATAAAAGTGTTGATACTAATGTCCTAACCTTTTTAATCTAAAGGATATTTTCTTTGTTGCATTGCAAGGCTCTAAGTTGTGTACAATTACCCCTGCTTTCTTAGAAAGACTTAGTAAGGTATAAGAAGGATCAATTAGAATAAGAACAGAAACATCAAGTATTAGGCAAAAGCAAAAGCATTGGCTTGCAAGGAGCCTGTAGAAAACAAGATTATTATATTCTTAGTTTAATACCCAGGCAGCAGAATGCAGGACCTGCTGGTACTTTTTATGGCAATCTGCTGTGATATATCAGATCAGGCTCTAAAAATACTAGCAAAAAACTATAATTGCACTCCAGAGCAAACAAACTTCTTCCAAGCATTGTAATCTGAATGCATCATACCCAAGTGAGTGCAGGAAGGGCTCAATGAATCAAGCTGTCCCAGACTCCAACTGAAAAGGTATAATCTGCTTAAAAGAGGCACCAAGGGAACAGAAATACTATCAGTTTCAATGACAACAGTTATCTGGTTTATTTAGCAGTCTCTCTCTTCCTCAGCTCCCTGCATCCAAGATACTCTACAGCCTTCTGCTGTCTTCTTGTCCAGGCTTCCATATGGCCTGAAACAGCAGAAACAAGGGGCTCTGTCGTGACACACCAGTTTGGGAGTTTGGCCTGCTTAATTATTCTGCTGGTAGTATAGGAAAGGATTGGAATTTAGTTGTACCTATCAGGTACGTGAGATAAACCAATGCAACCAGGAAGAATTCAGTCTCCCAAACCTTTTCTGCACAGGCAAGCACCTCATCACATGTGGTACCATGCAGACGTGGGGCTTGAAGAGGTGATGTGATTTACTCAGTGAAAGACAATAGGCATTTAGTTCCAGTCTGAATGAGGAACATGAGTTATATGGTTAATCTAGATGCAAAGAGATTTTGCCCTTATTTCTTGGAGATAATTTGGTGTGTTAAAACGCCTGCAGTTTTCAATGAAATAAAGATGGAACAATAAAAAAAATTCTCAGATTTAGATTACTTATTTAAACCACAATGAAAAAAGAAAGTGGTTATAAGATATACATAGTTTTCTTTCTTTTTGAGAAATACTTCTGTAGTTCTATTTCTTGATAGCCAATTCATTTATACAGTTATAATCAAACCCTACTTCATTTACAATACCTCTTTGATATCTAATCTATTCAATACTGTAGCAAGTTATAGATGTGCTGTTTCATATCTGTAAGATAAAACATGTTAGTCACCTAAAACATCTAACATATAAAAAAATAAAAAAGCATAATGATGTTATCTTGTTAGTACTATATATATGCAAACATTCTGTAGACATTTCAGACAGGAATAAAAGAGATTCTCAGAAGATAGGAGCAAGAAACTAGCTCAAACCACAGACCAGACTAAATTCCTGTGGAGTAGTTCAGTCAAATTTACACCACTCCAGAGTATTATTTCCAGTGCTCTTTAAAATCACCCCAACACAAATAATACACAAGTATTACTACAGGATTACTACTACTCATTGCAAGAAAAACGTAATTTACTGCGGTTCTTGATTAGTCATGGTGTTCCTGGAATTATCTGCTCATGTTAAGATTGATTTGGCTAGTCTATATCAGTCAGACAGCAAAAGCAAAAATTCTGCCATAGAATGTATGAACCCAGTAAGGAACAGGCAACTTTTCACTATAGCACTTGAAGGAAAAATCCTGGCAGCATACTAAATACTTAAAGACAGATCTGGTAGTCCACGTTAATGTGTGAGCAAACCAGAAAGATTTTAAAAGTACCAAAAATAATCGGGGATGGTTGAAGGCAGAGAAAGAGAAATTGTTAATATTAGAAAGATATTCTTTAACAGTTTGGTCAAATGAGGCTGTGAGCAACCTGGTGTAGGGGAAGATGTCCCTGACCATGGCAGTGGGGGAGTTGGAACAAGATGATCCTTATGTCCCCTCCAGCCCAAATCATTCTAGGATTCTACTGAGCAGCTCAACAGCCTTAGACTGTTGTCCTGTGGAGCTTTCTCTGCAGTCATGTTCAAGCCAAGGCTGGTACCTCAAGGCTGGTGTTTGGCACACTCAGCCCAGTAGAAAACCCTCACTCTTTTCCCCTCCTTTGGCTGCTTCATCTTGCACAGTCCATAAAATCAGGTTCCAGTGGGACAAGAGCACAGAGATGGTACAACCCCTTCTCTGCCTTCAGGAAGGGAGAGTTTGTGCTAGGAACATTTGCAGTAACTCAGATAGCACTTGGTCCATCTGACCTAATGGTATCAGTGTCTTTCCATTAATTACATGGAAGTGGCATCATTTGTTAAGCTAGTGTGAACGTACGACACCGGCATATCGGGTCCCCTTAAAAATACATATGAGTAGGCAGAGATAAAGGAGAAAAGAGAAAGAGAAATCTTGAGAGCAAAGAAGAGAGGCACTATTAAACACTTTGTACTTATCTTGCTAAGGAAGAGCTTTGTTCCAGGGGGGAAAAAACTCTCTCTTTGAAGCTATCCAAACAGTAAACAGTCCATTTTTTAAACAGTGGCGTATCTACAGCAATGCGTACATCAGAGAACTGGGATGAAGAAAGCATTTTTTCTTAGAGATAAAACAGCAGAAAGGGTCTCTGGCACGGGTGATAATTTGGATCTTCCATTTTACTTGGATTTTCAGGGCAAATCCAGAAAAAGTCTAATAATCCCTTTTATATATATATATATATATATATATATATATATAAATGTTAAGTACACTGATTTAAAGCCTTCTCATCATATTTGTGCTCTCTGTTTTAAGGGACATCAGGGCTTTTATACATTACTATTGTCTGGTCAGATGTTTTGGTGTTATAGTCCAAAATGAGGATAGCTTCTACAGCTCAGCTGCACAAAAATGCTTCAGCCCTCAGCCATGCAGTCATATGCATGGCTGGCAAGTGGTACAAGGGATAAGGAGAGATTAATTCCTTAAAAATTCTAAAGATCCATACCCTAAAGTTCTTAACTTCCTTAGTGAACTTTTTCTCTCTATGGGGATCTCTCCTGCACCCCTTAATTGCCACAAGGCAAGAGATGGGTTCCAGGCCTGCTTTCACTTCTGGGGTTTCAAGACCCCAGTGTTGTCTTTGTTCTTCCACAGGAGAGAGGCAAAGGCAGATACAAGACTCAAGGGGGCAGAGGATGAAGGGCAAAGATGAACATGACTTCAGTTCCATACTGGAAACTCTCCTCAAGGACAAGGAGCTCAGCTGAGCTCTTTCCTGTGCAGAGGTGCAAGATTTAATTTTTCCTTAAAAACTTGGAAATGCCTTCTAGCCTTTAGCTGGGTGAAAATAGTTCTGCTGACAATAATTCATAGTCTGGGAGGCCATTAAAAAACAATCTGTACTGCATAGTGCCGTTCCAGATGTTCAAGCTTCTGCAGAGCAGGAAGCTGCCATATTAAATTATTTCTTCTAGTTTTGTAGTTTAAAGGGAGAGATCAACATTACAGCCTTGGCAAGCAATGGAAATGGAAATAGACACTGTAAAAAAACATCAGGATTTCTGCTTCTCATGCAGCAACCACCCATTGATAAAAGGCTGCATGTGTTTCTCTCCTTCACAGGCTCACTAGTAAATAATCATCAATTTACACATTCTACGACAATACCTCTGCCTACAGATTGCTTCTTCAAAGACTTCCTTTTCCCCTGGAAGCACCACTTCTAAGTGTGTTGAAATTACATCTTATTCTTTTCTTTGAAAGATCTCTTACTGCACAGCCAATAGAGATCATTTGCATAATTCTTCTTTTTCAATTACTTCAGGTTGATACATGCTCTTTAGTGAATTGTTATTCAGCAGGACATAGTCAGATGCAGATAAAGTGCAATAGAAGGTGGAAGTTAACATCCTCAAATCTGATCAAATAACATTTCAGTTTTAAACCGATACTGTAAATCACAAGGGATTACAAAGCTGTAGCTTGATTCAGCTGTTGAAACAGACTTAATATCAGAGCATCCTTTCATTCAACAAAAGATTCTGCTCTGAACCATTCTCAGATTTGTAGCAAGCACAGATTATCATTCCAGCATACCCTTACAGCCAAATGGATTATTTCCCTGAGTGGGCTTGATCTCTGACTATATGCTGACTGTAAAATAATTGTGTTTAAGATAAATTTATAATATGATCGCTTATACATTACATGTATAAAAGCAATAATAATTCAATAGTTCCTTTATAAGGCTATTTTCAGCTCACTTGATTGCATCAAACTTTTTAATAACTTCATAACTCAAAATGTTTTCATTTCCTTTTAAAGGTCTACAGATCTGTTGTTTTCATTTTTGATATTGAAAGAAAAATTCCACAGGGTTTTCACAAACCTTCACAAGACTTGTGCAAAGATTTGATTCTGTTTATCAAAAAATGTGTAGGCATCCAAAACCCTAAATTGCAGAGACCACATCTAGAAAAAACATTTACCATTTGTGCTCACATGAATATCAAACCTAAATATCACAGTCTGAAAACAAGCATGGTCTTAATCTCATTGTTTATCTCTTACCAAGATTCTCAGGGCAAGCACACAAGAATAATCTGTCAAGGGACGTTGTGCAAGGACCATTACTTGCTATTGAAAAAACAGTTTTGGAATAGGTGCAGTTCAGAGCAATCTTTCACTGTTTATAATACAGCTGAGGCTACCAAAACAGTCTTATCTGTGGTCTAGTAGCACTTGGACCAAAAGAAAAAGTTCCCCAGCAGTCATTTCTCTTAAATCCATATGCATTCACACACATTCACATTCATCTGCTGAAAAAGGATATGGACCAGGGCAAAGTCATGTATTTGCAGTATAAAACATGCAACCTCAGTGTACAGTCAGGGAATTTTGAGGTTTTCCCATGTTTGGACCATGTCTTAACCTTCTCTCTCTTCTAGTCTCAGCCTGAAATGGAGCCAAAGCACAGCCAGCTGCTATGTCCTGGTGTTTATAGAAAATGGGCAGCAAGAGCAGGTGGATTTAAATTAGGATGGTCCTGTTGGGGTGAAAGGAATATTTATTCACAGCCAGCATTAAGGGGTCTTGATGCAGTTCCTATGTAAAGAGCAGATCAGCAATGTAAGTATGCCTTGGTTTCTTCGCACAGCACTGGGGATGCCTAGGCAACTTTCCTTCAAACTTTGGATGAACTGATGGCAATTTAAGTCCCAGAATCACGCAGGAGAAGGTACATAATGTCCAATAAATCAGGGCTTTTCGTTTGAGTCATATACTGAAAACATTTGAAAGTTTATGAAAACTTCTGTCTGAACTGATATAACTTAGAAAAAAAAAAACCAAAAAACCACACAATTTATTTTTCACATAGTTCCAGAGTAAACTCAGCAGCTGGATCCACACTGTCTTTGGATTGTCTTTCTCACTCCCAAGAAAATCACCATCACTTTTCAGCTAGAAAATCTCTCCTGGGGAAAACCTGACTCTGGAGCCATCACCCAGTGTTACACTTTTCCACTTATTCCATTTTTAATCTCCTCTGCTTCTCCCTTTTTGTACTTTTGACCCACTAAGGAGCCCTCTTGTCACAAACCAGGTTCACTGAAAATTCTCCGTGAGTCAAGATGTTGCATGGCAGTATCAAGAGTAATAACACTATGAAAACAAAACTTAACTGCTAATTCCCTCTTAGGAGACTTAACAAATAACATTAGCCTAGAGCATAACTAAGTGCATTTTAACACAGTTCTTTACAATAGGAGTTCAATTACCCACAGCAGATTTTTTTCACTGTAGTCATAAATTTAATACCATACTAATGAGTCAATGAAGAGCAAACTGATGGGTAGTTTCATTCAGACCAGAGCTGTTAAGCAGAGTTTTCAATTAAACATTCTTTTTTCTGAAGATACTTTTTTGTCAGAATGTAAATGCTTTGCAGTTAAATATTGATTTCAAGAATTTATCAAGAAAAGCGTTTCATGAATCAGGACAGATTCTTCAAACATCT
Organism: Sylvia atricapilla; assembly: GCF_009819655.1. Taxonomy (NCBI): domain Eukaryota; kingdom Metazoa; phylum Chordata; class Aves; order Passeriformes; family Sylviidae; genus Sylvia; species Sylvia atricapilla. Next base: position 27,023,651 of record NC_089143.1, on the reverse strand, counting down.
CAGGGAAGAAAGAAAATGTGACTCTGCCCTTTGGAGTGCAGATCTGGTAATCTGGTATTTTGACATCACTCTGTTTTAGAAAATAAGTTTGAAGAACTGTGATTTCTTTCAGCACAAACCAGAAAATACTTCCCAAAACTCCTGCAGAAATAGAGTTCTTTAATCAGCTCTGACTCCCTACTTTAAATATCTGAGAAAAAAATACTGTCACTGACAATGAATTTTGGGAGAGTATTTTACCATTCCCTGGACATCGGATGGGAAAAAAAAAGCAGTAAATATTAAGTGATATCTGGTTGAATATTTAAATTGTATTAATTGCATCTGTTAAATGGACTGTGCTGTTTATAGACAAATGCTGATTTACTTTTGTGTGTTCATCAATAGTTTTGATCTTGTATTGATAACATGGCTTTAGCTATATTGCTTCTCTATTAGAATGAAATACTGCGAAGTTTAATAGTTGTCTTGTTACTTGAAAAGTTTCAGGCAATTCAAGGAAAAGGCTTAGACAACACAGAAAATGGGAAAATAATAGCAGCAAAAAAAAGTTAGAAGATAACACAAACCTTAAGAAGTACTGGGAAAGTAAAAACCATTGGTTATAATGAGATCAAAATATATATTTAGAAGACAGTTACGGATAAACTTTTTAAAATAGATGTAACTTTGGTCCAAGGTCTGAAAGTGGTCAACTGCCAAGTTCTAAGTAGAATTCATACTTTCTACCAAAAAATATTTAAATAAAGGGCCAAGGTATGGTTCTTCATCTCAGTGTGGCAGTGTAGATGCTCAGAAGTTCTCAAAGGTTTCTATCTCCAGTAGAAGTTTCAATTTCTGAAAAATTATGGACTCCAGATTCTGGGTCGAGGCAACTACATGATTTTTTAAATTATACAGGATGTTATGGTGATGTCAGAAAACATTAAACATTACTGACTCTGCTGATAATGAAAATGCTTTTGCATTTTTGAGTCTAGTCAAGCATCAAGAAACATTCTTCTAGAAATGAGACAAACAAGGAATCAGCAGACAGCTGTGGTTTTATGCAGAAGATTCCAGTTTAGTTTATTGTGCTGGGCAGTTACAAGAAATAACCCCCAGCAGTTAAGAGCCTGACCCAGCACAGACTGAGCTCAGAAGTTCTGTGTGATTCCTATATTCTCTGGACCACAAAAACTCCTTGCTACAGAAGAACTCTTTCTAATGTAAGTAATTCAAAGTAAAGTGTTCTACATGCCTGGAAATCTGCACCTGGGCCCCAGAGATGTGCAGTGTCACCCTCAGACTCTTCCATCACCTCCAGTGTTTCAGAGCATGGAGCAGAGAGGGCTCACAGCTTTTTTCTATGCAGCTCTTTCTCTTTGTGGGGAGAGAAAGGTAAGCCACCAACTAGACACCAAACCTTCCTCCTATGAAATCAACCTGAAACCCTCCGGACATCAGGAAGATTTGAATAAGACTCTATTTTAGCCCAGCATGAGACTCAGTGATGCAGGTGGATTTTTTCCCCCCTTATTTTATAGCTTCATTTTATGCCAAGTTAAAAACAGGTATCATCTACAGTTAATGCATAGTTTCTTTCCTTTTCTTTCTAGAATCAATATTCACAGAACATAAAAACTGTTAAATCATACCAAACACCAAACCACATTAGTTTCTGAGTAAACCAGAGTCTTGTTTAGGGATCATCTTTCTCCTACTGCTTCTCTCCAGTGAGTCATTGGCTGTGTGCTGAGACTCAAGTAATTCCTAAGTGGCATTAGAGGGATACTTCTGAAACTTTCTCTTGAAAGAATCTTTAAGCATATTAATTTTTAAAAAGCCACTTCACAAGATCCCCTCTCCCTGAAACTGAAGCTTAAAAAAATAAAATATGAATAAAATAAATGAAAGGGTGAAGAGTGTGGGGAGTTCCACGTAAAAAGTTTTTTATAAAAAGGGGAAAAAAAGGGATTTGAAGGCTGCAGTGCAGGGAAAGTGTTGTTTATAGCAAACTGTGATATGCAAAGAAAATTGGCCAGGTGAAAGCATATGATTGTGTTACAGCAAACACCAGCTAAATTAATATCTGGCACTAAATAAATCTCTTAATAAAATTACTGCATTCTAGTATCCTACACACTCTGCATATGTAATAAAACTCTTTAAAATGAATAGCTGATAAGAAAATGAACCTGTTCAGGGAATGAATAAACACACTTTCACATATACACACAGAAATACCAAATGGTGAAACATACTCATAGTGATTATCAGACTGTTAAAATAATAACCCTGTGAAGCAAATAAATCTGCCCCACAGCAAATTATGTCTCTGCTGTACTTACGGTGAAACCTTCTAGAAACACCTGATAAAGGAATAAACCTTTTAAAGGAATAAATTGACTGTACAGTAAGGTTATCCGCAGATTTACACTGGACTGCAGTGATAAACCTTCTTTTTCATTAGTCCAATAGATCATAGGATATACAGTACTTACAAATGTTTCAGCATTAAATATAAGCTGGAATGCTCTGCTGTATGTATGCATTTGAGGGCAGGGGGTCAATAAATAGACTGAATGTTGCTTCACAAAATATCTGTCAGTGTGCATTAGCAGAATACCTGATGGAGAGATGAGCTGGCTGTAAAATATTCCTTGCACACCCAAACCTCCAGCCCACAAACACTAACAGGCAGCCTGGGGCTCAGCAGGGCCAAAAATCACATGAGTTATTTAAACGCTTAACACTATGCACACAGAATTTTAAAAAATAAATAAATTTTAATTATACATTTCTGTTGGTAGGTTTTAAAATGTCTGGACATGTCTGGCCCAAGAAATGGGCAGACTCAATACCAGAGACCTGTGCCAGGCTCTGAAAAATCAAAGTGCAAGAGATGCTGTGAGCAAAGAATATGGCAGAGCTTCAGGCCCTCCCCATGGCCATGGCTCCCAACATGTCCTTGCATTGCTCCGACACAGAAAAGGGAACGAGTCAGGATCAGCCCCAGCTCCATCTTGGGGGAAAAGGGCTTTTTCTTAATTATAGTCTCTAATAAAATGCAGAAAAGAACATTTCCCTCAGGAAAAAAAAATCCAAAATCATCACTACTGAATAAGCTGTTATCAAATGAATCCTACATTAAGTATGGACATCTTTGAGGGTAAGAAAAAAAAAAAGATTCACCACTCCACTCCTCACTAGGCAATCAAAAGGAAGACAAGAGCAATCCTTGTAGAATTATAGAATGGTTTGGGTTGGAAGGGGCTTTCAAAGGCCATTTAGTTCCAACCCCCTTGCCATGGGCAGGGAAGCCTTCCACTAAACCAGGTTGCTCAAAGTCTGGTCCAATCTGACGTTGAACTCTTCCAGGAGTGGAGCATGCCATCCAAATTATCCCTCCCAATTTCTGGCAGACACTTTCAGTGACAGCATTTGAGACTCAAATGCTCAGAGCAACAAGGCCACACAGGGGCTCAGCACAGGAAGCACAGAGTATCCTCTGCCACCAGTCCTATCACTGTCCATCTCCTCATGAAGCCAAATGCTTCCTCAACTTATTGGTGTAAACTACATAAATATTTTTAATAAATTCTTAAAAACACACACCAAAAAATATGTAAAACCTACACATGTTTAAATTCCTAGAGAGCAGACGCAAATCAGTCCCCAGCCTCCTGGATCAGTCTGTTGATTCAGCTCAAGCCCTAAGCTAAAAGAAGGTGAGGAAAAGAATTAAGGAAGAATGAGAAAACTTCTATGTTCTTGCCACTCTTCCAGAAAAGAGGAGGGGCAAGGAAGTAATGTGGAGAACAACTAAGAAGAAATGTGATGTTGAAATGAATAAGTAAGTTCATTATATTCTACAACATGATAAGACTTTGCAGGCCTGATTACAACATTAAGGGACGGTGCTGCAATATTATAAATTACAGGGTGAAGCACTCCTGCTTCTGTCTCTATATTTCTAAGGTGGGAGAAGTTAATTATTTTTATAGGTCTAGATATTGCAAGGATGTGGATATCAGAATATCTTGTCATCAACTCTAAAGACAGCAGTGAAGAAGAGGAGGGGAAGGGGGGAACCACCCCATTTAAAGAAAATTATTATAAAAATACTAAAAATGATATATAGATTTTTTGACCTACATCCATCATTTTTAGATGCCTAGGTACTTCATTCCTTGTCTCCATAAACCATCAGTCTGGTATTTTTCATGAGGTTGAGAGTAAATGACCAAAACTTAAGACTTGGAAATAAAAAATAATAAATAAATAAATAAAATTAACATGAGAGAAAAGGTTAATGGGAATTTGTATGATTTTATTATTATTAAGGAACACGAGGAGAAGAGCAGCATTTCTAGCACTCTAAGTGGCCTGTGGTACAATCAGTAACCCTGAAGTATATTCAGCAATCTTTTTTTTTTTTCAATTGCCCACCGCAGCCTATATTACAAATACATAAATCATAATGTTTCAACAAAAGCAAAATTTAATTTTCTCCTTTCAGCTGTTATCTGGGCAGGGTGGTATATGGCAGGCTGCGGCCGAGTCATTTATTACACTTGCTGAATGGATAATGGCAGGGAGAGTCTATTATACCCAGCTTTGTTAGGGCTCTGAATGTGCTACTGAAACCTGTGGCAGTCTAAATCTCTTTACATCTGTAATAGATACACAGCACTCTATTATTTCATGCCAAAGCAAAATTAAATAGTTGTGGGGAGGGGAAGGGGAGGAAGCAGGGCTGGGGGGAGCAGAGGGGCTCTGGGGATGGCGCAGGGCGCTTTGCTGAAAGTGTGTGAAAGGCAGCAGGGACTTTGGGACTCGTGCTCCTCTCACAGACACGTTTTTGGTTTGCTTTTCAAGAAGCCAGTCTTAAATGGGCACTGCCTCTGTGCTCAGCCCATGCAGCGAGAGGCACCTCCTCCAAGGGGGTATTTTATAGGATAATGACTACCCTCTCATGCCCAGCCATGGTGCAGACAGAAAAATCTTCTCTTGTGCCCATGTTCCTCCCTCCCTGAGGGTATCCATCTGTCCTTGGCATTCAGTGTGTGGGCAGCACACTTTACCAGCTTTAGCCAGGCACCCTGTGCAGGAAGGAGATGTGAAGGGAGCTTTCACTGAAGCTGGTGGCCACAGCAGTGCTTCCAAGCTCAAAGCTGCAGAAGGGTCTCCTTCCTTCCATCATGTGCCAACACTGGCTGGAAAGCACTGCCATCCCCTGATCCTCCCCCGCCCACCAGAAATTACCAAGAGACAGCAGGCAACCTCACATCTCTGTTGGTAGCTCCATCACTAGTGGCTTGTCTGACAGCCTGCCCCCAGCCCAGGAGACCTGCAATAGCACCCAGTGGCCTGAGATAATGCTTATCAGGAAAAAAAATAGTTGTCTGCTAATTCGGAAAATAGGAAAGCCTAGATTAATAGACAAATATACGATTATTATAAAAAATTGAGTTTTGTCTTCAGAGGGTTTGTTTTTTGTGAATTTTATGGGCAAGCGCATCAGCAGACATGGTTTATGCACAAACCAAGGTTCACACAACCTCCTCTAGTCACAAATTTGTGTTTGGTTTGAGTACAAGCCCAGCCTGTAAAGCAGCCCCCAGGCAGAGTTATGAGCTTCAGCACACTGGCTTCCCACCAGCACAAACACAGACAAGAGGCTGCAGGAGCTCTCCAGCCCAATGACCTCTCACATGGGATTTTCCTGGCTGCCCAGCTCAGAAGAGTAGGTCACAAGGAGGAAGGCCTGATTCTTCAGAGCAGGAAGGTGTTTTCTTCTGCCGTCTTCTTGAGAACAGAAACCATTAGATAATGGAGGGCAGAAGGCAAAGCCTTCTGTAACAGTGTCTGTAAATTGCCTTTTCAAGGTGTGTGTGGCAACAGCACTCCTTTACGCTATTCCTGTTCCGTTCCAGCACCACAGACCATGCTCTCTATACACACTTGGTGGAGACAGGATCGCATCCTTCCCACAGAGCCTCCAACCAACAGCTGCAAAAAGAGAGACAAAGCAGCCCACTGGGGCTCCAGCAGCACCCACAATACCAGCTGGGTGGGACTTTGGGAAATGCAATCCCCAGGTTGTACTTGAGGTACAGAATCTTATTATCATATAATGGTTTGGGCTGCCCTGGGGAATGTCAGTTGTCCAAGAAGGCTTTGCACATATGGAGAAGGTGACACACGACTGGCTAGGTTAAAGCATATGGTTGTGTTTCCCTCTGGTGGCTGTGATTAGGGGCTATGGAAACCTCTGGCAGAGTTCTCTCCAAAATCTTCTCTAGTTTAAATGGTACACACTCACGTTACAAGTGTGGTACACGAGGTGGTTTTGATTAGATGGGTGTATCTCCTAGACAGCACCTGAGCCCAAGGGTGCAAAGCACAGGCCTCTAAACAAAAATTACAAAAATCAGCTTGTTAAGAGCCATTTCCTAGGAAATACTCATAGGAAGCAGCAAAAGAGAGGGGTGCCTTGAAACAAAAAAAACCTGGCTGGACCTCTGCTGCCCTGCACAGCATCCATGGGTTAACATAGCAGCGCCCCCTGTGCAGTGCTGTGCCCAAGAGACTCAAAGACAAGCAAATGAGAGACAGAATAACAAGTTTCACTAAAGTTAGCCCAGACAATCTTATTATTTCCCCAAATAAAAAACAGAGCTTATCTTTTAGCTCCCCTTAACTCTATTATCAAGCAAGAATTCTCTTGCTGCTTTGCTTGTAATAGCATTGTCCTCCTCTCAGATAACAAGAGGAGACTTACCCCATCCTCCAACCTGCCAAATCTTCTACCAATCTCAAGCAAGAGGACTAAAACTGCTACTGGGTGAGGCTGCAGTTGCTCTGTGCCTGCTCACTTTTTAAAAAGCCGTCTTATCTATGCTCAGAGAAGTAAAGGCTGTTCCCTCAATGTGTCGCTTTGTTATCGTGAATGGGCTCTTTCACCATCACGCTTCCGAAGCAGATTGATTCAATCTGAGATAGCACTCCCTGGAGGAGCTAAATGCCCCACAACTCCAAATATTCCAGCAGAACATTTTGTCTTTTATCATTATAGGGGCTCACACATGGGGAGAGGTTGTTTGGTGCTTTTCTCTTGGAAATAGAGCTGGGGAAAGGCTGATAGTTCCTTGATTTTCAGGGGAAATCTACTGACTGTTAGGCAATGATTCCCATTTGTTTCCACGCTCTGAATCATAGGATGGTTTGGGTTGGAAGGGATCTTAAAGATTTTCCAGTTCCAGATCTCATGCCATGGGCAGGGACATCTTCCATTAGATCAAGTTGCTCAAAGACCCATCCAACCTGGCCTTGGACACTTCCAGGAACGGGGCAGCCACTGCTTCTCTGGGCATCTTGTTCCAGCGTCTTACCATCCTCACAGTAAAGATTTTCTTTCCAATATTTAGTCTAAACCTATGTTCGATCTGTTTAAAGCCATTCCCTCTTGTGCTATCAATCCATGCCCTTATCAAAAGGCCCTGTCCAGCTCTCTTGTGACCCCTTTAGGTCCCACAGGCTGCACTGGTGAGCAAGGAAGTGAAAGGAGGCACAACTGATTCATGGATTTTTAACTCCCTTTTATAACCACTGCAAATCTCCAGTACTGTTGACTGTCTGTGCCCGTGTTCCCATGATTAGAAAGCCAAAATTTTGGATCCTGCAAAAACCTCACTATACACAAAGACCAACAATGCCTCAGCTTCCAGATAAAATCATGTCTTTATCCCTCCCCACTGCAAAGTTTTATTGAAACATGTGACAGAGTGGCACTGATGCTCTCCCAAAGTATCAGAGTCCAGCCTTGAGTTGGAAAGACCTTTTGGACAGATCTGCTGCATCCTTTGAATTTTTTGAGGGCAAACATGCAAGCACAGTTTCAATAAGAAATGCATTAGATCGGCTGTGCATATTACATCAGCCGGAAATGGAGGATTAGTTCTAACCTAGATTCAACATTTGAAAAAGTCCATTTGCATCAGATAAGTTTGAGAATTTCACCAATTTTGTGCTTCTTATTCATGAAAGAATTGAAGGATAAGTAGCACCACAGGGCAAGAAAACAAACTGTTCTTGTTGATAAGCTTATGGAGGCCAAGTGCTTCAACAGGTCAACCCACACATTCATGGCATTGCATATGTTCCCAAGACTGTTTGGCACTTCCTCAGGGTTTTGGTGGTGTGAATCTGGTGGTGACAGGAAGGTGAAAAAATTGAGACCTGAACATCTGCCCTCCTAACAAACCCAAGGGTAAAACTCCCACTTCAGTTCTGAATTCTGAATTTTTATATTTTATTTTATAAGTCCTAGTGCTTCACAAGATGGTGCAGCCAGGCAGAGGAGAACAATCTGACACAGCATCAAAAATATTTCCCTTTGCAAACTTCTTTTAAGACAATATGGCATTAATCTTCTTGTCATCTCTTAAGTGTTCAGTATTCTCTGAACCTTCCTAAAATTCTGCCAATGATATTCAATGGAAATGAACATCAAAGAGTAACTGTCTCTTGTGGGACTTTCTCTGCTCTGATAATTTTCTTTTTGCTGAACTCCACCTCATTTTCATCTCTCATCACCTCATTCTCATATTTCTTACTCAGAAAAAAAAATTCCCAGCTATTTCCCCTCCATGTTATACCCATTTTCCTGGCACTTCTTATTAATTTCTTCTCTGGATTCTCCTATAATAAAGGTGTACTAGATTCCAAATACTGTCCATGAATTTTTTTTTAAACTTCTTATTCCACTTAAAATCTTTGTTAAGGATAACCAGAACTCAACAGTATATACAACTAGCATACCTATGCCCATATTATACACAAAACTGAAAAAGCAGCTGATGCATCTGTTGACAGCAAACAACTAAGAAGGAATGGGTCACTTTGATTGATTGGCTTTCCACATCACTTTTACCCTTCCACAGGAATGTTCTGGTGTTATGAGAAGCCATCACTGAAGCTGCTGTGGTAACCCAGTTTCTGGATTAGTTGGGGACCCAGACTCTCACAGAACAAAGATATTTGAGCAAGGCTCCAGAAATTCAGCATGAACATGATGCAGACAGTCAGGGCTGGGGTATCTCTGTAAGTGCATCTCCTCCTAAAGGGCCAGGTCATCTCTATAAGGTTGCAGGGATTTTTTCACTATTAACTACCGTGTCATACAAAAATGTAATGGGCTTTTTTATAGTAGTGAGATTCCCCAAATGAATCTAAAGGCAGCTGTCCTCACGTTCATTTGAAAGTCCATGGAAATTGAGCACACGCCTCCCTGCAGGTCCTTTTGGAAAACTTTATCCTGAAACATTGAAGATGTCCCATCCGTACCTCAAGGCATACTGTATGATTTTTTTTTTAAATTTGGCACTATAGTAATGGCTCTAGTCTCAAAGGAGATTGCATTGCCCTTGTCTTCAGCACTGCACAGAATTCCAGGAAAAAAATATGATTGTTATAATGTTCTTGTATTTTATAATCTTAAACAAAGAAGAAAGGAAAACTGAATGAGGAAACATGCCCAACAAATGATCATGTAGAGAGTTCAACTGATGCAAAACAGATTACCACCCAAAAAAAGATTTTGAATTGAACCTCAGCTCCCAATTTCTTGACAGGAAACACACAAGTCTAGATCTCTATCCCATGTATTTCATTTCCATCAGTGAAAACACAACACAAATTTTAAACATGTATTTTAAAATAAATACAAGCATACTGATAGCAAACAGACACAATTTTTCAAATAACAAAGATAAACACAGGTGCACAAACTTCTAAAAGAAAGCTGCTGATGTTAACCATGGTTTGAGTAGTGATCTAGTGATCAGAACCGCTTGCCTCTTCTGTTTGCAAGGCTTACGTGGGTCCCACAGGAGCTTCCATTTAAATAGGGGAGGGATTTCATCTCTAAACAACAAGGCTAGTGTCAGATGTAGCTGACACACCAGGCGTAAAGGTTATAATTTCATGAGGCTTGAATGTTTTTTAATTTCAACCAATTAAATTAAACCCTCAGTCTGAGGCCCGTAGCGCATGGTCCCTGAAATGACCATTTACCACATACATCAGAAACTCAAGAGGTTTCCTTTTCTGTGTTATTTCCTCAGCCCAGTGACTAGATGAAAGGAAAGCACTGAAGCGTGAGCACTATAACAATATAAAATAAAATCAGAGACGAAGGTTTCTAAGGGATATTTTTTAATGCTGTTACACTGCTTAATTTCAAAGCTACATGCTCAAACCCATGTTTTCTGTTGAGTCCCGTTAGACTGTAAGAAAAGAATTCACTATGTAGATTTGTAATTATTTCTTTGTAGGGAATATAGCAGTTTGTAGTACCGGGGATTAAATGAAGAGCTGCCTTCTCAGCTAGAGCTAAAGAATCACACTTTTTGCAGCATAAATAAAATGGCTGAATAAGAAATGTGCAATATTCCTGAGATTCACAAGAAGTTCAGGATCCAAGTTTCCCCTCCTCCCCATCATTCTAAGGAATTTAAGTCACACAGAGTTTCAGGACTCCAACAGTAAAGCTTAAAGACACCTCTCCAATTGCTCTGTCAGCTGCAGACCCTGGTTTCATGAACATATGTCTACAAGGAGACATTTCCATTTTTGCAGCTTTCCCATGAGGCTCTACCCACTTATTACCGATGGCAAATATTAATGCAAAGTTATTGACCCAAATCACAAGATATTTGTATTGCAGCTCTTCCATGCATTTGAACACCAAAAACCTCCTGACTCATGGGCAAGGCTGATTTCTTACCAGAAACAGCGGGAGAAAAATAAAACAAGTAATTCTTTGCATCAACATTTTCTTCTATACAAGTTCACCACCGTTCCTACAATGCTAAAATTGTAACCCTCTAAAATAGCAGTATGGAAAGGCCACAGCTAAGAAAACCACTACATGCCAAGTGCTTTTGGCTTCACACAAGTAGGAGATACATAATACTTGGACATAGAAGCGCTTCAACAGTCCACCATGGCTCAATAAACGAGAATTCAGATAATATTGCTGTTTCTCTTACAAGGTTAATGCATGGCCCTGAATAGGTCATTCTCACTTATCATTAATCCTGTTTTCAAACAGAGAAGCTGATATGATAACTTTTTTTTTTTAATTCAAAGACATAAAAGAGATATTTGTATTAGTAATGTTCATGTTAGTGCTGAAGGAACAACACCTTTTCCAAAATTTATCTACGCACTTATAGATGTTTCCCTAATCTTAGTTACTCTCTCCCTCAGAAATCATTCAAAGCAACAACTGAAAAGAATACATCCAGACAGATTCCAAGCTGGCATTTCATTTCTGTCTCCACATTTTCAAAACAAAATTCATCCCTATTAGCCTATCAAGAAACTCTAAAACACAGGGAGGTCTGAGATATGAAAATTACTGCTACTAAGAAACTTCTGTGACTTCAGAGAGTAAATCTTATTAATTGATCATGTTACTATTTTTTCCTCAGTTTCTATTCTGAGGTAAACCCTACAAGCCTCTGCAGCATTGGGCACTAGGGGCTGCATAAACATATAGTAAATCACTGGTTCTCACCTCTCCCAGAACTGAGGATGATTTCAGTGCTCAATTTAGCCATCACAGATGAGTTTTACTTCAGATAAGAAGGAATCATTCCTGTTGAGAACAGTGCAAACATGGAAACAAAAATCTGTGGAAAATTACAATCAACAATCTGCAGTTAAAAAAAAAAAAAAAGTTGTTTCAATAAACTATATGTTGATTCCATTTTAACAGTAGACAACAGAATTTGGAAGTATACTAAGGAGTTCCTGTTGGGCCTTAAATATAGAGAGATAACCAGGGAGTAAACATATCTTTTCTCACTTACATATCTTCAGTTCCACTTTATTTTCCCCTTCCCAAAGTATTCATATTACAGCAAAGAGGCTTACAGAAAAAAAAAAATACTGGCAATAGCAGGTAGTGGAATATAAACACTTTCACCTCTGGGTCATCAATTAAAATCCAGTCTCAAGTGGTAGTGACTAAACGTCCTTATCCTCTGATAGTTGTTCAACTGCATATTTGAAATGGAGTTTCAGCTCTCCAAGCACTGCAAAAGCCACTGCTGAGGCTCACACAAGATGACCAATGCCCTGGTGATTTTGGAAAAGACCCCAGAGAGCTGAGATCATGTGGAGAGCAGAGATTTCATTGAGGTTTGGTTGTTTGGTCTTAAACTCCCTCCCCAGCTCCTTTCTACATGAACTCTGATTAAGTATCCTGCTATTGTTGCTTGTCCTGCTCTTCTCAGCCAATGTGTTCAGTCCTGTGCCTTGGCCTCCCTCAGGAGCACTGGAGAAGAGAAGGCTTTGGGATGACCTAATTGCAGTCTTCCAGTACCTGAAAGAAGCCTACAAGACAGATGTAGAGAGAATATTTACAAGAGCATGGAGCGACAGGACAAGGGGGACGGTTGTAAGCTGGCAGAGGGCAGATTTAGATCAGACACTAGGAAGAAATTCTTTACTGTGAGGGTGCTGAGGCCCTGGCATGGGATGCCCAGAGAAGCAGCAGATGTCCCAATCCTGACAGTGTCCAAGGACAGGCTGGATGGGGCTTTCAGCAACCTGGTCCAGTGGAAGGTGCTCCTGCCCATGGCAAAGAGGTTAGAACTGGATGATGTTTAAGGTTTCTTTTAACACAAGCCATTCTGATCCTACAGCTGGAGTAACTGGGCTAACTGCACAGTGCATACTTCAGATGCTGGTAAGAGAATTTCTCTTTCTTGCTCCTCTGGTGCACCTTGGACAGAAAAGGAGATTTTAGGAATGAAGTTACTTTAACCTTCTCCATGGATCCCAGGGGTCTGGTAAAGGCTTGAATCACCTCAAAATGGGATTCACCCTGCAAAGTGCTCAAGATAGTGTTGTGGCAATGGTGAGTGCTGTTGGTCTCATGGTACTCACCTGCAGATGAAGATGAGCTGGTGGTGCCAGGTAAGCACAGAACTTCATTTCCAGGTGTGGGACAGCGGGGAGATGTAATTTTGCAGAACATCTGCAACACTTTCAGTTGCTGCATTTCAGGTGTTTGCAGCCACCTCCAGCTCAGCCACTCCATATCGCTCCTCAATTGTTTCAGGGTAAAGGCAGCTTCAACCACCACAAAGCTTGCAAGTCTGGGATAATTGTTAAACCTCATTTCCTAAATCCATGTTGAGAACAGCAGAAAACCGGGCTTATAGCAGAAATACTCCTGTAGCTGAAAATTCTTTGTGCAGGCCATCAGTGTGCCCAGCCAGAGGGGAGGGGTGGGAGAGAGTCTAACTTACACCAATGTAGATTCCCGTCTTTAACTGGCCTGACCTTTTCTAAAAGGGTTACATCACACACAGACCTCAGCTATTACCTCTGAATGCTGTTTTCTGTGCTCTAGAAACCTCACTGAAACAATCCAGTGACAAACCTTGTTCTGAAAGCCACCCATGAACACTACAGGGCCACTTAGGAGTTTCTTTCCAGAGTGAACAGGGAGGTCACAGCCCTCCAGCCTATATTATTTCTATTCCTAGATTCACAATCTGGGAAGGAGCCAGAGATTCTAAACAAAGATAAGGTGAAAAGAAGTGGACACGACATTAAAGAAATAAAATCCATATCAGGGCAATAATGGCCATAAAGCAATAAAGTGGATGTATAATAGTTCCTGGACTTTTAATTTGTGACTAATTTGTTGCACAATGAGGTTGCAATTTTCTAAGTGTGATTGCCATTTTAATTTTACTCATGGCTGTGCAACTAACAATGTATAGTCTAGTAATTAAAATTAATTGTACCTTCACCTGCATATTTCTATTAGGCTGTTAAATTTAGTCAGTAGGCTCAATGATTTTGTTCTGAGAGATGCTGAATTCATTTCAGTGAGCTGAATTATGTTACACTCTGTGATTCCTGTATGAAAAACAAGCATTTTACTTTAATATGAGGAGTTGCTACAATCCCATTTTTAAAATTGCATATTCAACACCAGAATACAGGCTGACAGGAGATACATGTAAGAGGCTTTTTCTTTTTAAAAATAACCTGCTTGTGAGGTACCTTTTACAAAGTTAGCAATTACAGCCCCTAGGAATAAATCCAGTGAAAACTCAACTAGATAGTCATCATTCAATTAATTTCATGAACAATTAACAGATGTCTCCCTAACCACATACACATGGTTTAAATTCAATCAGAATTTTATGACAAGCTGCACGTTGCGTATTTGAAGCCACAGTGACCCAGTGGCAGAATAAACATTTTCAACACAGAGGCAAAACTATGAAAACCCATGTTGTCACACAGGACATTTACAGACACATCCCAAGCATCCAGAATCCATAGCACTTGAAATCCTATCATGAATTTTTCTCCAGAAAAGGGCATTGCTCATTTTCACACTTTAGCCAGTTCATGGCAAATGCAGGACTATCAAAATATGCTGTGAGTGAGTTAATCTTCAGTGGTAATATATTTAAAATTGACTTGTAGCCTTCACCAGATCACAGCAGTAGCAATCCAAAGCAAATTCTTCTTAAACCCCTCCATGTTGTACAAATTTACCCTTGGGGCCCCAAAAGAGGCATTTGACTCCTCCTCCTTGGAGACTCTCAAATGTCTCAAAATGAAAACAACTGAATAGTGTCATGTAGGTCTATGAAGGTTAATTTAACCCTTTTATTATGGCTGGGATATCCTGGCCATCAAGCAACAGAAAACTGCTTGATGTCAACATGCTCTAAGATGTTCTAATTAAATTTCTGCTTGTCCATCATATCAGGTTCAAAATGTTGAAGTCTGCTTTTACATTGTGTGGACTTCAGGGTCAAAGCTCTAAGAAGGTAGAAGAGAGACTAGGAGAAATAAATCTAGTATAATCTCAAGATTAGTACCTGGAAGCCAAGACAGAGCACTTACATTGCAACCAGAAGATCTGCGCCAGTCAGAGCAAAAAACAAACTATAAAATTGTCTCTAAGTTTCAAAACTTCCTCCCTGTATGGAGAGAATCAGTGGTGGACATAGATATCTGACTTCTCTGAAAATGAACACCCTATGTAAAAGCAAACCACTTTTTTTGCCAAAAAGTTGGCCCTTTTTGGTCTTTTATGAGTCAAAAGATGAATAAAAATCTCCATTTGTCCAGTTAAAGCACAAAAATATTTACTGAAAAGTTGTCAGCGAATTTTTACTCCATCAGAACTTGACAAAGAAAAGCAAAGTGAGATCATGTCAATATTTAATCTAGATTTTGCATTACTATTAATAACATGCAACAAATATAGTCACATTATTTTCATAAATACCAACAAAAGTTGCATTACCAAGAGTTATGTGGACCACAACAAAAACAGAGATTTAAATAATAATAATAATAATAATAATTTGTTACTGTGGAATTAAATGGAAAATAATCAAGAAGAAGAATATCTGTAAAAATTAATACAGACAAATACTATTATATAAATTAAACAGATTTAAAGTCAGAAAACCCTTAACTCAAAATCCAGAGTTAAACTGAGCACCTCTCTTGCACTCCTTTCATGGTAAATGCAGCAAGATAAAATAAAATAATATTCCTTTGGCCTCTTTTACCCTGCCCGGCCAGTGCACATCTTCACTATCTCCATACTTACCCACCCAGCAGCTGCCCAACCCTCCCACCCTTGTATCCCACATTATAACCAAAGGAGAAAGTCCATGGTGGTGGTGAAGAGGCTTTGCAGTGGCCAAGGCTCTGCTGCACTGGTTGTGCCACTTCCTTCTCTGCTCCTGCTTTTAAACTGGAGCCCATGGCACTGTCTTGGCAAGCACTGAACATATAAAATCACTCTTAATCATGTGCAATTCTCTCTCCTCTAAGGCAGTGCTCCTTCATCTCTCTGGCACAGAAACAGTTTACTGTGAACTGAATTGCAACTAATCCCTTTGAAATCTTTCTTTACCATATACCTTTTATTGATATTTTCTCGTATAAACCATTGTTAAGTAACAACAGGACCTTCTCATAACACTCAAAATAATTGGCTATTTTGGATGATATTATCAAGACTGTTTAATGTGACTTGGGTGAGTGACTGTTATTCATGCAATTCACCATTAGCCCCTTGACCTGGATCATTGCTGGAGCAAGTTTTATGAGCTTAATTGCATTCCCCCCCCTTCCTGTGTAAATTAGTCTGCACAAATAAAATTTCCTAGTTATTGTGCATCATCTTGCTCACAGTTATCTTCTTCCCAGACATCACCTACACAGTTACAAAAGTCTATTCAAAACCAGAACAAACTCTAGTTGTATTTGCTAAACTGTATGAAGTTGAAAAATAGACCAGTCAAAGTGTACCAGCTATTGTCATTTTATTAAACGAACAAAAGGGCTTTTGTTGGTTACGATTATATGTGACCAGACAAGGAAAAAAATAATGAGAGATGATGGAGGCTAAGAGCTACTACAGCATTGGAAATTACAAAGCTTACTGTGGGGGTCTATATTTGTTATAAGATGGGTTGTTATCTTCAATCTAAAAGCGACCTTGATAAAGTATCTTTTGACACTTTTACTGCTCCTTTAAATGAAATATTCCCTATATCTTCAAGAATCAGCTTGAGTGGAATTGACTCGGTAGCTCAGCTTTACAAAGACAGGGGAAACATTTTCTAATTTAAAAGAAATTTGAGAAAATAGTTCCATTCCCCTCTCTATTATCTCACAATTCTGGAGCTTAGGTTTCCGAAACATCAACATGCACAGTTTGCTTTGCAATCCTTCTGCAGAAATTAGCTGACACCCATCAATGTAGATAACAGAAAGCTGTGGCATTAACACTTGAGAGTGCATTAATCTTTCCCAAATTAAAATCTGCACCACAGCATTTAAGATTGAGGCCACCATGGTTCAGTGCTGTTTGACCGCCAATTTTGATAAAAGTGTTTTAAGAGAGGTGAGACTTAGATAAATTGCCCATGGTTACACAACAGCAGCGAGGGTAAGTGCTTAGTCTATTGGCTGCCAGCACAGTGAGGTGTCACGGGTGTTTGCATGTTTACATAAAGCACAAAACAAAAGGAGAAGCAATACATTACACTATATTTCTTAGAGGTGGTATCAATATTATATTTCACTGGTGGGAGACAAATATACTTTCACATTTGAGTATCTGAAGATAAAGGCACCTTTGGTTGTAAAACAAATGAATATTTTCCCCAGTTCCCAAGCCAGTCACTTTCTCTTGAGTTTAAATGCAATCTGCCTGTGCTGTGTGGGTGAGTTAATCTCCAGAGATAACACCCACATGTAGTTCTCAATCCAGGTCTGTGTGAAATGAGCTTTCCAGTCAACACACAGTGAGCTAATCTTTTACCACAAGGTGCAGTTTGCACTGGCCTGAGTCCTGCTGACCTCAAGAGTGATGCTCAAAACAGACCTGGGTCTAAAATTCAGTCCAAGTCTCTCAGCTGAATCACTGCTAACATACAGAATATACCTCTTCTCTGCTTACCCTGTTGCAAAGGTTTTGAAATTCCTATTCTTGTGTTTTCAGAAAAGCCTCCTCATAGTAAAACATTCAGAGATCTCTGAAATAAAGCCACTGTCATCCCAATGTTTTGAAACTATTATTTCACTGCTGGACAGAAGAATGTGGGAATTCTGCAGGACTTTCAGTCAAAATTCACTGATTTCCTGGAATTTTTCAAATGACCTCGAAGTCCACAATTTTATCAAATTCGTACCCAGTCTGATTTCTTTTTTTTCAGTATAAGAGCTCAAATATCTCTGCAACAATAGGAATTATTAACAAAACTGAGAACACTTTGTCATTTCTTGACTCCCAAAAGCTGTACTCTAAGACTTGATTCTTGTTCTGCAACAACTAGGATTTTCACTTAGATTACTTGTTTTCTTTCCCTTTTCCATTTTAATGTGGAATAATGAAGACAAAGCATTAGAAATTAAAAGGAGATAAAACACTGATTCATGTTACTCACCTAGCAATGAAATACAGTGTAAAATGCAATCAGTCTGCTATTTGAGTTCTCTGCAAAATTTGGAGAGCAATTAATTTATTGTTTTTTTACCATAATTATAGCTTATGCAGAAGAGCAATCACTGCCAAGAGGCTGTCCCAGAGAAACTGGAACCAGGCTCCATGGCTGGTCTTTGCTAAGGGCTGGGAGCTGATGTCCATGGTGGAGAAGCTGTAAAGCAAAACAACAGAGACTGAGTCCCTCATGCCAGCTGATTTCTGACTTGCCACAGCCAAATCGTTTCCCTGTCTCAGCATCAGGCCCTTCCAACTATGACAATATAATCATAATCCTACTTGCCAAATCTATGAGAGTTATGAAAGGGAAAAACTTGGGAAGTGTTTTGAGATCATAGAATCCTTAAGTTTGGAAAAGGCCTCTAAGATCACCACTGAGTCCAACTGCTAATCTGGCAGCACTGTGTTCACCACTAAACTATGTCCCCAAGAGCCACATCAAAATGCCTCTTGAACACTTCCAGAGAAAAACACCATGAAATCATAACAGTACAAACTGTGTGGAATAAGCTTTTCTAGGAGAAACTGAAGATCAATTGAACCACCAGGAGTTAAAGACCATATCACCAGAGCTTTTGCCTTGTTAATATTTTGCTTTCAACTGGCATCTTGTTCTAATTTGCATTCTGAACCTTCAAATTCTGGATTCAAGCTCTCTTTACCATTCTTTGCTATTTACTTTATTCAAGCTTATATGAGCAAACAAGCCAAATGAGAGGAAATGTATAAAAACATTTGAAAGCCAAGTAATCAAGTTGAGATAAGACATTCATGCCATGAATTATGTGATAGAGTTCATCAACTGGCTCTACTACAACAAGGAGGGTAGATATCATGAAAATGCTATAAAAGATGCCTCAGCCCCTAAGGTTCACACTGGCATAAGTAATCAGAGGAAAAGAGTTGGGAAAAAACCAAAACTAAGTGGAATTGAAAGTGTGAGTCCTAATATTCTAGGTGTCTCAAGATTTAAATCTTGGATTACTAGGAAGACACAGAAAATTTTGGGATGAAAGCAATGGCTAGAAAGTCCTCTCTTCTGGGTCATGGACACATGTTTTGTCAAAGCAGGAGACACAGGAGACAGAACCCTCTCCAAAGTTAGTGAAAGGCAGCAGAACAAAATCTTGGAGCAAAGTCCAGGAGCTACAAACTTGTACAAAATTCACCACCAGCTACTTCAGAAGCCAATAGTACTTCCATGGCCCTACTTGAAAATAAACACTACCTGATATTTTAGGAGGCAAAATCAAAATGAGAGGCTGCATTGCACATGACTTCAAGCTTAGTTGAGGACATGAGAGCAAATAAACCCTTTTGTGATGGAGCTGGTCATGTTATATAAGACATTACTAGATGTTATTGTGGTGATTAAAAAAAAAAGTGAAGAAAAAAAGGAAAAAATATTAAAAACAAAGGAAAAGAGGAAATAAAAGTAAAAGGATTACCATTTATCTTTTAGTTATAACATATGCAGATGTGTTACATCCAAGGACAGCTTAGGCTCTTCTGTATTTCTTGGGACTCTTTTTCACTTGAAAATCAAACTAAATTTAACTGAAAGGGATGTATATTGCTTTTTATCTCCAGGGATCTTGTGAGAGCTCACAAGGACCGCTAGGGCCAAATGGTGATAATACAACTCTTAGAAATAGTTTGGTTAAATTTGGAGACTTGATTCACAATATGAATCATGGAGTAAAGCAGATGCCATCAGCCTGTGCTGATTAGACTGGTCAATGTGATATCAATTAATATATTTTTTATTTGAAACCTTCTTGCTGATTTGACTAATTTGTGCTATTAGAGGCTTGAATAATTAGGCAAACTAGATTGAACATTTAGCTAAACTGTCCCTCTGAAGAAGTGAAGGATAAGCCAGAGGACACCAGTCTTTGCCTGCAGAGAGACAGCAGGACAATCCACCAAACCAGGTTGGCAAGAATCCTGCAGAAATGGAAACCTGGCTGATACAACTACCCATTGGAATGGACTGTGGAAATAAGAATAATTGGTAACAGCTGTAATTGTATTGTGTTATTTAATTAGAAGTCCCAGCACATTAAATATTGTACTGAGATTCACTATCAGCAAAGGGAGCTCTGGCTGGGATCTGACAATGGGGCATGAGACTCAGAAGATGCAATTTGCATCTCCAGATGGATTCCTAAGGGGAAATCATACCCATCATGCCAGTCACCCCAGCAACACTCTAACTGGGGAAGACACACTGAAATAAAAAATAATCAGGACTGCTCATGTGTCCAAATAAGAAATTACAGTTCTGGAAAACAACTGGGGCTGCAGCCTGAGCAGTACCTTTTTGCACCCCATAACAAAGCACATGAGTAAGGACTTCAGTGATGCTGCTCATATAGCTGCAGAGGCTGCAGGAATCTGGAGTGACTACAGACACTGTAAATTGTCTTCACTTTATTTAATTGCAATTCATTAAATATAAATGCATAACTTAAAGTCAACTCACAACACCCCCACTGTATGGAAGCACACGGTTCCCTTTGAGCAGCCAGGGACCCAGCACAAATATCTGAGGCTGAATTTTAAGCTCATTCAGGTTACAAATAATGGTATTCACTGCAGTTGTATAAAAGTGACCTGCATGTTCCTGATGCATGGAGCATTGGGATGGAGTTGTTAAATCCAAGAAGCAGCTAGGCTTTAAAGATTTGCAATTGCACCAAAAGCACTGATAAAGAACAGTTGATTTCTCTCATTATGTAAAATGTGGATGCTCTTGTCTTGGCCAAAGAGGTGAGAGCATAAGATTTCCTGCTACTTACAGGTCGTTTGGTTGAAAAACATTATCCCTTTGCAGTTCGGTCTATTGGCAATTAGATAACAAATACAGGTCATGTAGATGGAGTCAAAAACATTGCCGTGCTTTACAGTCTGCTTGTACAATAACTCTCTAGCTGGCAATGCAAAACGAAAAGAAACCCAGATAAAAACCACCGACCAGAACTGTAAAGTAGCAATGCCTTACTGATTTCAACAGAGCTGTGTGAATTTACGGAGGATTCTATCCCTTACTGGTGATTTTTGAAGCTTCTATAATTAACTAAGAAAACTCATTAAAAGTACCTTCTGCATGCAATCTTTGTTTCCCGTGCAAATTTTATGTCTCTTCCAAATCAGGTTCCATGCGAATGTGAAATTCATGCCAAAAACATGAGACTTTTTGGACATGCATGCATAGAGGGAGCTGTGCAGAGCATGAACAGGATATTGGAATATCCAACAGAAAATACCAAACAAAGATGTCTGCAAAAATTCTTTTGTGGTTGTAGACTGGCCAAACACACAAAGAAATTAAATATGGTATTTGTTAAGCAGAGAATGTCATAGACTCATAGAATTATTTAGGTTGAAAAACGTCTCTAGGACCACTGAGTCCAACCATTAACCCGGCATTGCCAAGGCTACCTCTAAACCATGTCGCCAAGTACCATATCCATACCTCTTAAATCCCTACATAAATCCCTCCACCACTTCCTTAGGCAGCCTTTTCCAGTGTTTGATCACCCTTTTGGTGAAGAAATTTTTCTTAATATTAAATGTAAACCTCCCATAGCATATCTTGAAGCCATTGACTCTCATTTTATAACTTCATTTTTGAGAGAAGAGACCTTCCCCCATCTGGCTACAACAGTCCTTTTAGGTACTTGTAGAGAGCCATTATCCAAGCTTTTAGGTCAACAATTCCCATTTTTTTTAAACTATCACCTCGAGTAGTAGGATTTTTTAAAGAAAGCAGTTTGAGTTGATTACCTTTCCCACTGGTGCCCACAATAAACTTTCATCATTATTTGCACAAAAAATTACTGGATTTCAAGTCGCAGGACTTGAAAAGCTCAGGAGCCACTTTCTTTGCACCACTGAAACCAAGACACTTCTGGAGAGCAGTATTTCTTACTATTTGCATAGAAGCACATATTTACTTCACACTGAGAGTGACTGCTACGCATGAAATGAGTGGCACAGCATAACAACCACAATAATGGCAATCTTTTCGTCCTATCACCTGCACCATGTCCCACTAATCTGTGTTTCTGGAATTCAAGCAAATATCCTAGGATCTGTCAATCTTAATATCCATCTCTACACTCTCCTTTTCTGCACTAGCTCAGAACTGTAACAGGTATCTATGTCTTC
Source organism: Sylvia atricapilla (assembly GCF_009819655.1). Lineage (NCBI taxonomy): Eukaryota > Metazoa > Chordata > Aves > Passeriformes > Sylviidae > Sylvia > Sylvia atricapilla. The sequence continues at coordinate 27,001,423 of NC_089143.1, read as the reverse complement.
CCAAATGCAGAATTTTAATTTGAAATTAAAATTAATGTTTAATATTAACATAAATGCATTTTTGTTTGTGCATGTAGTTAAAAATTACTTAATTCAACATTTGAATGTGAACATCAAATTCTCTTAATCAAATCCTAGGCTCTGCAGTGTCCTTTAAACCCTGATGAGCAGCACGCATGAGGTGTGTCATGTGTTGCGCCTGACAGTGAAGAGAACACATATGCAGCCGTACCAAGACAAACCCAGTGCATCTCACACTGCTTTACATGCCTGCTGCCACTGCCAGTGCAACCATCCTGTGTTCCATGATAATTGCAACAAGGTTTTACCAATCAATTAAAACACACATTGTCTCCTCTAGGTACATAAACAGCATAGAAATGTCACGTCTTTTTTTTTTCCCAGCAATTCAGCCCTTCAAGCTACATTTTTGTCACCCTTTACCTCAACATCCACATTGTGGCTGTCAAGCCAGGAAGCAGCAGTGACAGCCACATCTTGAAGAGCCATCTTTCCCTCTCAAATAATCTAGTTTGCAATGGGTATCTTTACCTACTATTCTTCTATTTTCCATCTCATGAGCCTCCATGAAATTGGCATTTAAAACTAATTGTACGGTAAAACCCCGCAGATTCCAGAAGCTGTGTCTGAGATTTGTGGCGAGGCAGTGGGACCAGATTCCCCCCTGTATTAGTTTTCTGTCTGCTACATAACTGTGAATGAGTGCTAAAGGGGATTATTAGGCCCCAGTGGTGAGATAGAGTGCATATAACTAATCTGCATTGCTTATCTCAAGCAGACAGTGGTCTGTCAGGACCTGTCTACATGCCCTCCATGCTTGTCCCTTGCCTTTATTGTCTTGCCTCTGCTGTTGCTGCTGGTGGCTCTCCTGTGCTCTTATAAACAACCAATTACTGCCCCAAACAGATGTCTGTGGCTATGATCAAATAATTCAGTTGGAGTGAAGAGGCCTTAAACAGGTCAATTCCATTCAGTTAGACATGGTATCTGAGCGAAGGCGAAAGGAGGCACTGCAGGGTGACCTGAACCTGTGAGTTATTGAGAGCAGGTAAAGTTAGGACAGCGGATAATGAATCAGCTTTTGCTGGTTAACACTGTAAAAATACATAAAATGAAAGCTGAAGAATTATTTAAAATCCCCTTTCCCGCCAAAAATGGAATGGATTTTTTTAATGGAAAAGTGAATTCCTTTACAAAGTACAACATTTTCGTATTATGCATTTGAATTAACAAAAGACACATTCCTCCCTGAAACAAGCCATTAGTTTATAAAGCTAAAAAATTATATATAAAAAGAGAAGAGCAATGAATAAGCTTGGTAGGAAATTTTAAATTAATTCTGGTACTGATGAACCATAATCTCCACAAAGGAAATTTGATACATGTGCTTTTGACAAAGTATGATTTCCATTAAAATATTGTGCAAACTTCAGGGTTTATAGCTCGCTCATTCAATAAATTTGTACTTAGCTTTCATCTTACTCAGTCTGCAGAGGAAACAATGCGTATCGGGCAGATGCTCAGGCATCAGAACAATTAATGTAGCCTTCAAAAAGAAAAAACAATAAGAGACCAGCTTTAAATCTTTTGTGCTTGTGCACCCACCAACCACCCTACACATGATCATAAAAATACAGAGTTGTTTGATGGGTAGTTATGTTAAGCTGTAACCATAACCAAAAGCCATGACCAAGGGGGTGAATGAGAAAATCCTTTTATTGTCCCCTCCTGATTCAATACCTTTTACAGCAAGATTTTCCATTCTGCGCTGCTGTCATACAGGCACCCAAGCATAATGTCCTGATCACTATAAATTCATTGGGGATTGGGCCCAGAGAAACAAGCAAATTCCCTTGCAACACTGAATCAATACTATTCATGTTATGTCTAACTAAGATATAAAAACATTCATAGGCTCAGGTAAGGCTTAGCCAGCAAAAGAGGGTTGCAAACACCGGAGAAATCTGAGACAGTTTCACTTTGTTTCCCAGAAATTTCTCAAAAAACTTCTCCGACACCCCCAAACCAGGCAAGAGTCTTTTCCCCAAAGAACTTATGATCTCTGGGTATGGTTTTAGCACAGAGCCCCACGTAGAAGGCAGAGAGAAGCTGCCCCACACAATGAAGGAGCACTGGGAGGGATCATGCATGGAAGCAATATCTCTGGACCTTTAACAGCCCTTTTATCTCAAAGAAGCAACAGGTTTCGCAGGCTTTTCGTACTCTTTGGAAAGGTAAATCCTCCAGCAAGGGCAGGGGTTTTGGAATACCAGAAGAAGCAGCAGCTGTAGGTGTCCCTTCATGGGAACTGAGGACAAAACCAGAGGTAAACAAGAAGTGGTGGGCAAATCCAGAACCTATGAAATGAAAGAGACTGGCATTTTGTATGCAGATGGAATAGACAGAGACAGATGTAAAGATAGGAAAACAGGAGATAAGAGAAGGACTGAGAAGAGGACAAAAGGCAAACAGGTCTTTGGGACTGGTGAGGCGACACTGGAGAAATATTATCAAGGCTGACATCCACATTAAAGACTGAGTTAGAGACACTAAAGAAATTATTTAATGTTTATTACCAAGAAAGGTTTTAAAATAGGCTTAAAACTTAGTCTTGTGATGGAGTACAGTTTACTGTGGGGAGCCAAGCCATGGCTGAAATGAAGAACTTTTCCTGAAGCCATGATCCAATTTCCAGTTAATTCCGTGTTAATCTCAGTGTAGTCTGGACCACAGACCTTAGCTCTGGAAAAGGAGACCATACCTGGAAACTTTACAACATATGTGATCCCAGGTGCTAGAGCAACTCAGCATTTTTTAGCTGCCTGACAAGGTTTGTCTAGAAACCATTCTCAGATATACCTGTACAAACTGCCAGTACCCCAGATCACACTCACAATTTCCATAAAATAAATCCATGGTGTTTACATAGAGTTTTACACACTATTAACAAACCCTGCAATTTGTATTTGCTTATCTTTACTCCATACATTTTAAGTCTTAATCTTTCACTAAAAATCAATTTCTCCCATACCACCAATTGTAGGTACTTCTCCATCAGATAATTCTGATTTCTCATTAAGGGACACCTTATTCACAGTATCTGCAGACCAAAATAGTGTTGTCCTCCATCCTTCCTTCCACCATGTCATCACATTGAAAATAAACTTAATTATTCTACTTTTTTTCTTAGACACAGACTTCCTATATTGACAGCTTCTGAAGTGTAGTTTGATCACAAAGATAGACTATGTCACAAAATAGAACAGAACAGAAATAGCATAAACCATGGCCAGATCATGGGAAATCTGAGGAAGCATATTCCTAGTCCACTTTCTTGTTAGAAAAACTGAAAGTAGGAAACATATGGTCTTCAAGTTTGGGATGCAATTAAAGGCCTAAAACGCAATCTTTAAAATCATCTCCAGTGTTTTGTTATTAGCTGCTCATCATCTTTCTAAATCCATCTGTGCTACTTCCCACCCTCATGATCAGCATTGGCTCCTAACAGACTAAACTGCTAAATTCAGACTAAACAGACACAAAAGTTAAACTCAACTAATCTAGTTGATCTTTTTTTCATTTTGGAGAACTATTCAAACAGTAACCTAATACATTAACAAAAGGATAAAATATTTGAGTCAACTGTTTTAACCTGTTTTGTAAAAGCAGCCCACTGGGAAAGATCCTGTACCTGCAGTGTTTTCCTACATCCTGGGGCAATGCTACAGCTCTCAGCTGAGAAACATGCCCTCTACAGCCTTTCAAACAACCACCTTTGGATATTCAAGGAAGCACCATCAGCAGAACAACATATTATTTAAACAAGGGACTGACCTGCAACACCTGCCCAGTGCTGTGCTGCATTAACCTTACCAGCTGAAACCTTTCTGCTTGAAACACTTAGGAACTCTACTAGTCACAAGGGTAGGCAGTGAAACACAGTGGCCCAGAGAATGACCCAAATAGCTAAAACCACTTGTGACATTCTCCGAAGTTAAGAAAATCATCAGCTGAAGAACAAGAAACAGAAAATCCTTTCCTAGTGCCATAATTTAAAGGAAAATAAAGAAAAACCTTAAGTGTGAACTCATTTGCTGAGCTGGTGTATAAACACTGAGTCAGGTTCTGCCTTGCCTTTCACACACAAGACTGCAAATGGTGCAATATGGGTTCTCTTTAAAGCCCATCTGCAGAATCCTCTACTGGCACAGGGCTCCCACACATTGCAGCTAAATTACAGCTACATTTCAATGACTTGCAGCTCCATCATTTTTCCTATGCCAGTAACAATGTGCATCTACACTTTGCCAGGCCATGGTGTTGGAAAGATCAGTTCTGCCTTCAACAGCTGTTTACATCCTTTCTCATGTCCATGTTAAAACTGGCTTTTACACAACCAGCCCCTACATAAAACCACCTGCTGGATGGATATTCTTGGGTCACTCAAGTACAGTTGTACAAGATCAACACCAACAAGAATATTTCTTTATGGCACAGGTGAGACCTGAAATACTGTTCACAAAAGGCACTGTAACCTGACTGTTTGGGCACTTATTGTCAAAAGCATCCAGAGTTCATTAGAAAGTAATTAAGCAAGAGAATACCTATGAGGAAATACTAAATTCTCATGAGGAAACACGGGCCAAGTCACAGAACACAGACCAACTCAAAGTTGCAGGCTCCAAGAAAATAAAATTAGCAAAGAGCATAAGCAGAACAAACTGATTTCTGTTCTCTCAAGACCATAAACCTGGCTTGGTATTAGTCCAGAATGGGTGGGAAGAGATTCCAGGCAAGTAATACTTGCTGATCGCTGGAGGATTTCCAGTTTAGCACTCAAGTAGGTGTATTCTCAGCCCAGCTACTCTTAGAACCATTGTTCCACTGGTTTGTGCTGAATAACTAATTAACCTTAGCTTCAGCCCAAAGGAGGTAAAAACCATTCAACACGCATTTAGCAGTGATAAAAATCAATCTCTAAAAGAACAGATGTGGCCCCTGGTTTGGTTGGGATATTTCTAAAATATTAAACAATCCTTCCTGTAATATAAATAACAGGAGCGTAATTGAATTAATATTGACGAATAGTAATTGCTCCTTGTTCCTCAAGTCTGCCTTTTATTAGTGGGAGGAGTGGTGGAGGTTATTGTCTCTCAAAAAAAAAAAAAATCCTGAGGCCCGGAGGCACCTTTTCTGCCTTATTATTATTGTAATAATGAGGGCAACTGATTTGATCTCTCCTTACACAATACTGCAGCACAGCGATGGCTAAATAAACAGCCAAAGTCCTTTTGTCCCTGTGGGCTGTTTCTCGGTAATTAAAATCAATAGGATCTTTCTCGGAGGATCTCTTTAACCTCATAGAGCTACACTGTTCTGAGCAGCCAATGTAAAACAAACAAATGAACTCACAGTCCTTGTTGATGGGGAAAATAAAATACAAGCAACGCATTATTTTATTAGGAAAATATTGGTTTTGGAGAAGGGTCGTGAAAGAGGCCGTATTTAAACCTTTAGATTTTTTTATTTCTTTCTCCTTTCCCACCCCTCCCCCCCAACATTTTCTTAAAAAAAAAAAATACTCTGGCAGCATCCTGTATTCCCAGAGGTCATGTGAGCTAAAACAGTCCATTGATCTTCCTTCTTCCAGAAGGAGAATAGGCAACAGAGGAAAAATAAACATTACCCACTTGAGGCTTGTAACGACTCAACTTCTCTGTGCAAGGTGCCATGCATTTAAGGTTCAAGAGGGGAATAAGTCAAGGTCTCCAGGATTTCACTGATACTGGAACATGCAGCTGCATGTAATTATGGACAAGGGCAGTGCAGGCTATGGGGGCTGGGGCCCCTGGGTACACACCAATCCCATGGTAGATACCACTGACACTGCTCCCAGGGAGTTGTGATGGTGAAGACCAGCAAGACACATGCAACAGTCAGGAAGAAAAGGATTCACACCACACCACAGATTTATGAACCCTGACCTGTCTTGGAAGACACAATGCTGCTGAACACAACACTTCCTTGGGACAAATCTGTTCAGGGATCTCTTGTCCAGGTACACAGGAAGGTTGAGATAACCTTTGGTCTGACACACTGGCAGCCTCTCCTTGTGCTGTCCCTTCTTACCTGGGAAAGAGACAAAGTCCCACATGGCTGCACCCTCCTGCTAGGAAATTTTGGAGAGCAATAAGGTCTCCCCTGAGCCTCCTTTCCTCCAGGCTGAGTGCCCCAGCTCCTACAGCTGCTCCTCATCAGACCTGTGCTCCAGATCCTTCCCAAGCTCTGTTGTCCTTCTCTGGACACACTCCAGCACCTCAATGTGTGTCTTGTAGTGAGGGGCCAAAGATGCACAGGAAGGGGTGAGGAGAGTGTCTTGAACTCAGAGCACCTTAAAACAAAGCATCACTAAAGGTACACAAGCAACGTAGTAAGTGCTGCAAGAAAACCTAAGCATGAAGCTGTTCTCATTGGTATCTCTGATCCAGGATCCAATCTGATCTGCTTGCTGAAAACTGTTGTACACGATACAGCCATGTACAAGCAAATAGGAAAGCTTCCAGTGCTTTCAGGACACAATGAAAGGAAAATCCCTCTGTGCCTGGGTTTTAAGCGTTGTGACTGTTGGGGCTTTGACCACCACGAGGCTCTGGCTGGAACAAGGAGGACCAGAGGGATGTGCTACGTATTCCACCATTATGTGACATGTGCCATCCAGGCAGGCCAGGACCTGTCAATTAGTGTTTAACTGATGTTCTGTGTATAAAATCCACTTCCAATTGCTCTTAGTCCCAGCAAGCTTTAATCTTATAAACTGGATGGCTTTTGTTCTCAGGTTTGTGCTTCTGGAAAGCGTAACCTCTGGAATGTTTCAGAAAAGTGGGCCAGCTATTTTCAAAGAAAAAAAAAAAAAAAAAGTTGAAAATAAGACACATAGGCATTAAACAATCATATGTTGAGAAATCTTTCCTCTGAACAGCAGTAACACCTTTATGTGCTGGCCAGCAACTTGTTATTTGCAGGTGAGGTGGTGAAAAGAAGCCATAACCAGGGAGATTTTCAAGTTAGGAGCCGTGAAAAAAAATGATCTCTGTGTTCAGTTGATTAGTATAGGTTTTCTTAGATTCAACTAACTCTTGAATAAATAATAATACTTATAAAAGAAAGAGATCCTGTACACAACAAGGCAAACTGCATACAGGGTTGGGAGAGATCCTGGGTGGAGACTGAGCCACCAGCACAGCAGAGAGCAGAGAGGAGACAGATCCAACAGGCACAAGGCAAATCAGAATTCTCTCTGCCAACAGCAGAGGCAGCCTCTGCAGGAGTGCAGCTCCCAGGGCATGTCCCTCCTGTGAGATGCTCAGCAGGGAGGCAGGGGTACATTATTTTATTCCAAATCCAGTTAGATGTCAGTGATCACCCTTGAAATGCCCACATGGAACCGCAGAAAATTAACATTTGACAGCACCACGCAGAAACATCAGCTCTCTCCTGCTCTCCAAAAGCAGGGTCAGGTACAGCTGCATCATTCCTGGTGGATGGTTATCTGACATGAAATACCTCAAACATCAGAGACTCCAATACTTCCCTACCCATCATTTCCAGCATTTCACCATCCTTACCCATAAAATGTTTTCCTAATTTGAAACACTGAATGTAATTTGAGCCCGCAGCAGCAGTAGATAATTTCCTCATCTCCTGCAACAAGGCTTAATATGTAATATTTGAAGACTATATTAGCGCTGTTTAACCCAAATGAAAGAATCAAATATTCTTTCAGCATTTGAAAATCTAAGGGTTTGTGGTAGTATTACTGTGCTTGCATTCTCTCTCTGGTTGGTCCACCTCTTCCTTGGACTAAGGTGTCCAGCTTGGAGTCCAAATTCCAGTGAAGCATTTAGATGTATGTGATGAACTGCTTCTCCCTGTTGGCAAAAAGATTTGAAAGGCTGCTGTTCTTGTCCAGTTTGTGCATTTCTGACCATCTTCATCCCTCAGGAAGGTAAGGATAGCCTTTCATAAGACACATCAACAGTGAATTCATAAGGATTACAGAGATGTGTTCACTCTCTTGAATTTCTACAAATTTTATCATATCACAGGATTGAGATTTAAAAGGTTAGTCTCAAATGAAAGGGATAAGAAACTTTGGTTTTTAACAACTTATTATTTAAAGACTCTTTCCTCTGGTTTCTATCATCTTTATTCCTACTGCTGTGGGCTATGCTACAGTTTCATAAAATTTTTGCTGTCCTATTGACACTGCTAAAGCTCTGGAAAATGGAATAATTTGTGAACATAATATTGAATTCTTTACCTTTTGTCTACAAAATCACAGAAAGGAAGCATTTCTACATATTTCAAAACAAAACAATCAAATATAAAGGAAATTATGTAAAAGCTGATTAAAGATAATGGAACTTGTGAATAAAATTGCATCTCACCTCCATGCATGTTATAGACAATTATAGGTTAAGTGTGCAGAAAGCTGGTGCTTCTGGTTTCAGTTCAGGGAAACTCTCTTATCGCTATAATTTGCCTGAGAGAGGAGATGAGCTGAGTTCCAGCTCCTTTTCCATATAAAGGAATTAATTGATTGTGTTTATACTGCGCTGTGCTCAGTAGATGATATCGATTCTCTGGTTTGTGGTTCTCAGTTTGAAGACATCAAACTCACATGAATGCAAACAGCTGGGGGCTGGGTAGGAAAAACCACCCAGGGGTTTCAGCCAAGTAGTTTAGGGCTTGGGGGATTTTTTGTTTTGGTATAGTGATGGGGTTTTTAAAACAATAATTACCTAATTAACTACTTGGAGCTAAAAATATATGGCTCAACTTCACTAGGTAATGGCTCTCTCAGGTGGACCATGCTACTATTTCCTCTCAACTCACATATTCATTTACTGAAAGACAAGGGGAATATCATTTCTCAAATTGCTCTCAGATTGTGGCACTGCACAGGGGGCAAGATGAGTTTGGGAGTCACATTCCCTTTTGTAAACAGTGAGTTTCTGGAGTTGTGTGGCTATTTAATTCCTTGAGACTTTAATTTCATCTAAAGACCCTCACACCTAAAGGTGTCTGTCTATCAGGCAGTTGCTATTGCTGATCTTGGTTTGTCTGTTTGAACTATCTGAACTGGAGAAGAGTGTCAGTGTTAAACTTGAGTGGCAGCTTTGTATTATCTAATCTGCAATTACAGCAATTGCACCTCTTAAGATATTAATCAATTGACCACATATTTTAAATAAGCAAATTATTTCTCAAGCTCTGTGGCAGCCATGAAGCCTGCCTTTTGCAAGGGTGCTGGAAAATTCCATTGAAAAACTCAAATCCAGTGATCACTCCCTAATAACCCATCATGCTGCAAGCTCTACAATGACCATAAAAAAACATGCACAGATAGTCCCCTAGGCAGGACAACCATAACACCCCATCCAGCACAGCAACCTGAAAAGTTGTGACAAACAATTTACTTTCCCCCATTTGTGACACTCATGCATCATTCACTCTGGCTCCACTCTGCTCTGCTACTCATGGAGTTATCTGGCCATTTCTAACTCATGAGAATAATTTTTCTGCCTCTGTATCCATAGTATTCAGACACATGCTGATTACATCTCATGCATGGAGCTCCTACACAGGGCTAGCAGTATCAGACCACCAGAGGAGACAAGACCAAAATAAAATTAAAATACTATTTGCTTGTACTACTTTGCTCTAAACCCAAAATTACTCCACAAAGAAGAAGGTAGATTTAAACTTCTACTGAGTCAGAACTCTCTGTGATTTTGAACTTGCACCACCAGCAGTTTACACCCACTGCTAAAAAGTGCACCTAGCCATGTGAGGTGGGAGTTTGGACTTTGGATGAGTTACTCCTGATTTACAGCACTGCAAGCGAGGACTGAGTCCACTAAGCAGAGTTACTCTGCTCTGAACCATCTCCACATTTACCAGCCTCTGTAAGCTGATACATCTTTAAGGACTGCATTCGTTCCATAGATACATAAACTCACATGGATATTATGGAGTGAATATCCTCTGTTCCCTGTTCAACCCTGTCTCTCTGTATTTAAACAATATTTCTTCTTCTAAATTACCACTGAGTTGGCAACACTTTAATTTTCAACCTGAATTTGTACAGGACAAGAAATTTCATCCAATAGAGCCTCTCTCCTTAAGCTGCCTTTCACAACCTCTCATGGCTTTTCAGACTTAATTTTCTGTAGATTGCTTGCCCACTCAATAGGAGAAACTGGAATGCTCGCAGCCTGCAGAGCTGGTGCCTGCAAAAGGATGTCAGGATTGTTCACTGCAGCTCCTGGATGGAAGCTTAACTGCTAGTGGCTGCTTTTAGCACGTCAATGTGAATTACTTGACTGGCAAAACTAAGCAGCAATTAAACACCTCACCACTAAGCGGAAATGAGAAATTTACTGTTTGGTCTTCAGATAAGCTAGAGCCTCCTGTGAGCTACTGTTATCAAACCCCAGGGAGGACCAGTTAGAGTCAGAGCAGTCTCAGCCTGTGGCCAAAAGGGGAAATATTTCTAGTGATAAAAATTGATTTCTTTTTCATTCTCCCCTTGTGGCTTTCCTTGAGTGCTGATAGCAGAGGCCATGAGAAGTGAAAGGCATTGAGATTACACCTGGAAGAAACAGTATTGTACTGCTCAGTTTAGTTAAGGACACAGTGGATGGGAACAGGATAGGCAAAGCCCTTTCCCTTAACAAGGGACAAAGAAACAAGTGAAAGTCCACTTGCACACACAGAGGAGACAAGAAGAAAGAAACACCTCTCCTCAGCAGAATCAACAATCCAAGTTTGAGATTTCCTGTTGGTCCTTTCCTACTTGTCTATCAATGTCTAGAACCTCAGTGAAGAAATTAATATATTGCAGAAAGTGCCAGCAAGCACTTAATATTACCTCCCTTTCTTTTTTCTCTCACTGCTTTTTATCCAAATTTTGCACATCTCTAAACTACAGGCAGGCTACAGGCAGGGGAAGGAGAAGGAGCACGCAGAGGAAAACTTGTATCTACTTGTACACCATTTCACGGTCCCCCATTATAGTGATGTGGTTCTCTTTCATTGACCTTGATCTTTACTGACTGATATTAGAAGTGTAGTTTTCCAGTGTGTCCCCTCAATAAAGACCATTCAAATATTTTCAGACAGATTTTTCCTTGGACTACTGTTGACAAACTGTGAATATCCTCCAATCCACTCACAAAAGAGCAATTTTTAATATCCAGTAGGATGAAGTCTGGTCACAGGGCTGCTCCCTTCCATGGTGATCCCATAAATCCCTCTCTTCAGGCAAGGTCACTTAGGCAGATACTCTTTGGTCTAAGAACAGTTAAAACAAATGTGATTTATATGCTGCTTTCTGCTGCTGGATGGTTCACATCTGGCTAGTCCACCAGGACCTACACAACATCTGGACAAACAGCAGCTACTGGGAGGTGCTGAAATCACACAGCTATAACAGAGTAATAGGTGAAGTCTTGTGTGTTGAGAATGTAATTTGTGATGTTTCTCCACCTGCCACTCACGTACACACACTTTATCTATACTTCATGGGATTTCAAAGGCTGTCTGTCAGAAAAGAAAATTAATTAGTCAGTAGGTATTCCTCACAGTCACTTGTGATGAATTTAAAGCTTTGGAGAGCAGCCGCTTTAACAGTAGTGCCTGTTTTTCTCAAAGTCTTGATGATAATTGCTGCATGTTTTATTTAACTGGTGATGAGATGAGGCTGAAGTCTATGTTTCATTTTGCCACTCTGCTTCTTTGATATGAGACTCTGGTCCTTCACTTGAAAATGTGCTAAGTACTTATTTTTCCATAAAAAAACCCACACCTACCCATACAGTCAGAGACTGATCCCACAGAGTGAGTCAGATTCATTCCCCTCACTACGAGACACACACTGAGCTGCTGGAGCCTGTCCAGAGAAGAGCAGCCAGGCTGTGGAGGGGTCTAGAGCACAAGTCTGATGAGGAGAAGGTGAGGGATCTGGGAGTGCTTAGCTTGAAGAAAAGGAGGTACACGGGAGAACTTATCACTCTCTACAACTCCATGAGGTTGCCCAGTTTAGCAATTAAACCACAAGTTCCTAGGTGAATAGATCTTAAATGGGATTTGCACAGTGACTGGCATAAGAAGGCCTCATCCTATTCGCTCAGATCAACATCATACAACACCTGGAGCCAGTTTAAAAAGCCGATGTTACTCCTCAAAGCCAGAGTTGCACTGGAGAAATGGGCCATGACAGCTAATGCATTTCTGGGTAGTTTTAAACCACCTCTGCATGGAATTGTAAATTCTGTGTCTGACAGTCCAAAAATATGACAGATTGGTTCACATTTATTAAGGAATTCACATTCCTTCATGGTTTTAGGCAGCTGACTTCACTGTGACAACCAGGTGAGCAATTTTAAGAAAATTGCTCTAGCATCCAAATCTTTCACTAAGTAGGTTCTTAATTTTCATGCACATTGACATCAGTTCCTTGGTTTTACACAAGCTGTGCAGAAAACAGACACACACCAGGAAATAGGAGTTACCACAGTCTCCTTCCAACATCTCAACATAAATTCTACCACATAAGATTGTGACAATGGGTATTGCCAGTACCCATTTCTCTCTATTAGGGGGGGCTTGGTGCATCCAAAATACTTTGGACCACTCTTTTAGGATAATGTAGTTCATGCCCTGCAAGTCCTGTTTTTTTCCCCTCTAACTGAAAGGAAAGCCAAGGGTGACAAAACCAGGCATCTCTGTTTCCTGCTGGACAAAAGAATTCTGTATCATGTATTCAACTACAATGGCCTGAATTTCAAATTTCACACACAAAATATCCTCTGCCCCTTGTCTGAAAACAGTAAGTAGTTATAAATTATACTGTGTAGCCCAAAAAATCAGCCAGCCATGAAGAAAAGGCAACCCTCCCTCTACAAATAACAGGGCTGACCTTTTCCACAGCAAGATATAATGCACCATCAATGTTCAACATTTTAAAGTAATATCTGAGCTCTAATAACAGAGTTCCCATGCCTTGGGCCCACAATCCAGGAAGACCAAAACTAGATTCACCAAGTGCTCATCATTCCACAGTATCAGCAACAGCAGTTACTTTTCCAATGATTCAAAGGGCCCATCATCTTGTCCTCCATCAAAGGCACCGAGTACTTGTTAATTTGTAATAGTCTGGAATATCTAGGTTCAAATCCCAGCTGAATTCCTGACCTTATTCAATTCTACCTTTGATTTCTACCTTTGCAATGGAAAAACAGGTTGAGGGCCAAAAACACCAAAACTGAAGAAAATTAGATTCTTCATCTAAGTGTATATTTCTTGGTCATAAAAAACAACAATTTCCTGTCCCATAAGTTCTTCTACTGCCTTCCTGCACAGTCAGTGATCTTGCCTGTGTTTGAGTCCCCACAGCTTGGCCAGCCCACACCACAGTTACATGTTCTGCAAGGGAAATCGACTTTTTGCACATATTGCTGGTAACTCATCTGTGCCTAGAGATTAAAAAAAAAAAAAAAAAAGCTTTGGTGTCTATTTGGCTGCAACACTGTTTTTCATTATGCATTACAGCAATATTTCATCTGCCTAAGGCATTTTTGAAAGTCAGGACTAAGGTTCTGTAAAGTGTATTTGAGGGAAGTCACAAACACAGTACTTCTGTGTTACTAAAAATGCTTGAGTCAGGACTGCCACCAGTGCCAAACACTGAGATTACAGGTGAAACTGGTGAAGGCTTCCTCTTCCTCCTCATGTTGCATCAGCTTGTGCGAGATCTACAATTTATCTCTCTCAGCCATTATTTGTAGCCTCCTTTTTAGCGTCTTACCTGCACGAAAGAACAAACAGCCCAGAACAAAATGCAAACAGGTCCAGGTCTGCCCCCAACCCTGCATGGCATCTGGACAGGCATCTACTGGGATCAATGCTCTGGAGCCAGTGGGATTTATTTTTCCCTTTGTGCCCAAACAATTTAGAGAAAAGGGAAGCAGAGATTTTCAGTGCAGCAAGTTCTAACAATCCGAATTTTTTTTTTTTTTTTTTTTTTTTTTTTTTTTTTTTTATATTCTGAGATAGGAGGATGGCTCTCCTCCCCTCTCTCAGCAAGTCAGTCAACCTGGAAAGAAGTGGGAGGGAAAACTCAACTCCTGATTTAAAATCATTTCAGGCTGAGGTTTTGCCAGAAGAATCACAGCCGTGACATGCCCACCACTCTAACCATGGTGAATGAATCTGGCCATGAATCGTTAAGCTCCCCAAGCATCCACCGCTCTCAGCCTGCTACTAATCACTCAAAAATCTGGCTCTCCGGTCTATTTGTTGTAAGAAATTGCTCCAATTCAAAAGGATGATCTGGAAGTTTAATATTAATCAAAACAGGGCACATACCAGCAAAGATGTAGTTTAAGCCTAAGTGCGAGATAAAAGAAAATAATTGCGTTCACCAAATTCTACACTGACACGAGAAAAATGCCTCACCAGCATCGAGAGAAAGCAGAGGCATCCACCAGCCACCTCTTCCCAGCCACTGTGGGGCTACAGCACATGCAGAAGTGGAGTTTGATATATTTTTTCTGTCCAAGAGGATTGTTGGTCCAGCCAAAGCACAAGTGAGCTGCAAAAAAAATTCCATTCAGGGAGATCTTACTTGGCTGCAGATGCTGGATTTGTCATCTAAGCTGTTATCCAGGCTGCAGTGAAAAGTGGGAATTTGGGGGCCATAATTCATTTCATCCTAAGGCAGCTGTCCAGAGAAGATTAAATGAAACATCATTAGAGCTGGGATTAGGAAGGACACCTGTCTGTGGGGTTCACAGCAGGAGTGGGGCAGTAGTAGCACCCTGGAGCTCACCAGGGCTGAGATGAGTTGGAAACAGCTTAATTTAAAGGCTGGCAATACCTGAGCAGCTTCTTCCTTTGGAAGCCCAGTCCTTGTCTCCAGACAAACCTATTCAGCCCATTTCTAATTAATTAAGTTCTGCCTTAAAAAAAACAGTAGCAGTATGGCTGCATTCTGCAATTGTCCTCCAGTGTCAAAAAAATGATACATGTGTTAATATCCTACACATTTTAGGCTCCGAGAAGCAAACTGACCCTGTGGAACAGTCATTAGTTGTTTTTTAATTAACTGCTCCACAATTTCTCCCAGATCTTGCAACAACTTGCAGAAATGGGGAAGCAAAGCTGCTCAGCAATAAACAGCAGCAGTTGTGCTCATATGCCAGAACAACTTTTGTTCTCATGGATGTTTGTCGCAAGGCTGTCTCCCTTTTACCAGTACCAAATCTACATCAAATGGAGTTTTTAAAACAATGTAATGAGAGCACTCACCATTAAACTCCCATCTTCATTAGTATCTCATTTAACTGCTGAATTTATACCCCGAAGCATCTTTAATTTATTGATTGTTTCTACCAGGGTTTTTCTCATGTGTTATTTTTCTTTCTATTCGGCATCAATTAGTGGAATCTGGGCAATGATTTGGATTCAGGTTGTGACATGGTGGGTTACAGATGTTCAAATGGTTTTACTAAGCTGCCACCTGTGATCTCATAGACAAAATTTCAAAACTGAAGTCTCCACCAAGACACAGCCACCCTTGTCTGGACCATTCAAATGCACTGCACAAGGAAGTCAGAGCTTATCCCCTCTCTCCTGCTCCAGGCATTGGATGGAGTTGATGAAGCATGCATTACAGAATAAAACACTTGAATGACACTGGAAAACCATTCCAAGTTCCTTTTTACATTGCTTAATGTCTAATAGAAAAAAATCCGGGAAGAAAAAGATGCACAGAGGAAGGAGATGACCTTTCAGACCCCCACTAGTACCAGGAATGGAGATCAGGGCAACACCTACAGCATCCATCCCCTCTGCAAGCTCACAAGGCAGCTTTCCTGTCTGCTGAGGCTGCTGATTGAACATGAATACACAACCTCAGAAAGGCAGGCACAGATAGAGCTCTAAGGAGTTCTAGAAATTCCTGGGTAGGTGCAGTAACCATCAAGACCTCATTTGGTTCATAGCCCAGGAAAGGGCTGGACCAAAACCATTACAGAACACCCTCTTTTCTCCAGAGTGAAATGGCAAAGGAAGTTAATTCTTTCAAGAAGGAAAGGGGACAACATTTTGCAGATGAGGCATAAGAAGCCATTAGGACCTTCTAGTGACTGATCTAACCCCCAAACCTCAAGGGCTCCCATCTTCTCAGCTAAATCACTGTTGCTCTTCCAGCAGCTGATTGTACGGGACAAACCTTGCTGAACGGCCTTGTCCCAGAACTAAACTTACGCCCCTGGTCACACAGTCTCTTTCTGCTGGATTAGAGTGAACAGCAACACCAGGAAAAAGAAAAGGAAGAAAGGAAGAAGGAAGAAAGGAAGAAAGGAAGAAAGGAAGAAAGGAAGAAAGGAAGAAAGGAAGAAAGGAAGAAAGGAAGAAAGGAAGAAAGGAAGAAAGGAAGAAAGGAAGAAGGCAGAAAGGAAGAAAGGAAGAAAGGAGGAAAGGAATGATAAAAGGAAGAAAGAAAGGAAGAAAGGAAGAAAGGAAGAAAGAAAGGAAGAAAAGAAGAAAGAAAGGAAGAAAGGAGGAAAGGAAGGAAAATGGGAAGAAAGGAAGAAAGAAAGAAAGAGAGAAATACCACCCAATCAAACTTTTAAAGGAAAGCACTTCACTGAAACCTCAATTACATCATAATACATGCAGCTTGAACAACTTCTCTTTCATTGATATATGCTCCTACCTAACACCAGGCTCTTCTATTTCCCTCTGTGGAGGACGAGAAAAATGGGACACCCCCATCACTTCAAACTTGCCTCATTAGAGCCTGCAGATGTTACTAGTTTCTTCCTGACCACCAATTCAGAGCCTGCTGGAAATGTGGCAAATAACTCGGGTAACACCCTTAATTACAGCCTCCTGGCAAGGCCTTCTGCAGTGCTGTCAGAAGGGAGCTGCCCTGGATGCAGGAAACATCACTCAGGGTAAATGTGCTGCCTGTTTAGAACAGGAGGTTGCTCTGAGTCAGAAAATAAGTGGGGAAAAAATCAATTCCAAAATTGAGACCATTCACCAGCATCACTGGGAAGGTCTAATAATAGGGCAGTACTTGGACCTGCTCTTATGTGAATCAATTCTTAACCTCTACCCTGGAAGAGGAGGCTGTGGTCCACCCCCATTACTCAGGAAGTCACATGTTCTCACTCTGGCACAAACAGGTCCCCACTCAGCACCCACAACCACACCTGCATTTGTTGTACTGTTGCTTCAGCAAACCTCCCTGGAGCTGTGCAGGGACAGGGACAGGTGTTTATCAACAGTGGAACACACAAACCCAACCCCAGTGTGGATGTGAGCAGCCATGCAGCCATGCCCATATCATACAATGGAGAAACACACACCCACAGGGAGAATAAAATTTCCATATTCCCTCTTCCCTTCTTCCCCCGTTCCCCCCACACCGGTCCCTGAGTGCCATTTGGCAGTGGCATCACCTGCATCACTTTGGTGAGATTTTGTCCCTGGACATGTTGCAGCCCTGCAAAGGCCTGGAGTGGTCCAGAAGCAAGAAGAATCTGTCTCCAAAAACTTCCATGTACCATGTTGATGCCTTGGGAAGGCTGACCTGAAACAGAGACCGGACAGATCTAGAGAATAAAGTAGATATTAACTAAAAGGCCTTTAGGGTACATCTTGGGCAGGGCAAGAGCCTGGCCAGGGGTACACCCAAGGTGGACCCAAAATAGTCACAAAATGGGCACCAGTCACGAGGTTTCACACTTTTATAAGATTTGATCAATTTACATATTGGGATTGAATTGTCCAATTACAGCTCCAGGTTGTGAAGTCCCATCCTTCTTGTTTTCTCTCTTCAGCCCACCATTGTTTGTGCTTTTGGGCCTGAAAACTTGTACCCATTGTCCTTGGTCTACAGCAGGAAAGGATTTGTTTTGTCTCCCTACCCTGTGAGGAGAGCTCACTAACACTTAATATGAGGCTCAGAACTACACCCCTAGGGCAGCACAGAATCTGAAAAACATGAAAGATAAAATTTACAACATCATTTCCCCCACTGATCAGAAAAAGGCCAGAGAAACTGAGAGGAAGAGGTTCAAGGAGCTCCTCACAACCATGCTGCCCCATGTGTTACATTGCCCTCTTCTGCTGCAAGAGGTTTTGTGCCAATCATGTTGTAAATAAATTGAGGACTGAAATAGTGAAGCCATAAGTTTTAACCAGGTACTGTCCAAGGTGTATTTTTTAAGGCCTTTTAAATAAATACT